>NC_029774.3:43367788-43369016 GCF_000817695.3 Arachis duranensis
GGGTTTACAAAGATGAGTAAATTACATAAAAATCCACTTCCGGGCCCACTTGGTGTGTGCTTGGGCTGAGCATTGAAGCTTTTTTGTGTAGAGACTCTTCTTGGAGTTAAACGCCAGCTTTTATGCCAGTTTGGGCGGTTAACTCTCATTCTTGTGCCAGTTCCGGCGTTTAACACCGGGCAGTTTTGAGCTGATTTGGAACGCCGGTTTGGGCCATCAAATCTCGTGCAAAGTATGAACTATTATACATTGCTGGAAAGCCCAGGATGTCTACTTTCCAACGCAGTTGAGAGAGCACCAATTGGGCTTCTGTAGCTCCAAAAAATCCACTTTGAGTGCAGGGAGGTCAGAATCCAACAGCATCTGCAGTCCTTTTCAGCCTCTGAATCAGATTTTTGCTCAGGTCCCTCAATTTCAGCCAGAAAATACCTGAAATCACAGAAAACACACAAACTCACAGTAAAGTCCAGAAAAGTTAATTTTAACTAAAAACTAATAAAAATATAGTAAAAACTAACTAAAACATACTAAAAACATACTAAAAACAATGCCAAAAAGCGTATAAATTATTCGCTCATCACAACACCAAACTTAAATTGTTGCTTGTCCTCAAGCAACTGAAAATCAAATAAGATAAAAAGAAGAGAATATACAATGAATTCCAAAAACATCTATGAAGATCAGTATTAATTAGATGAGCGGGGCTTTTAGCTTTTTGCCTCTGAACAGTTTTGGCATCTCACTTTATCCTTTGAAATTCAGAATGATGGGCTTCTATAGGAACTCAGAATCCAGATAGTGTTATTGATTCTCCCAGTTAACTATGATGATTCTTGAACATAGCTACTTTATGAGTCTTGGCTGTGGCCCAAAGCACTCTGTCTTCCAGTATTACCACCGGATACATACATGCCACAGACACATAACTGGGTGAACCTTTTCAGATTGTGACTCAGCTTTGCTAGAGTCCCCAATTAGAGGTGTCCAGGGTTCTTTAGCATACTCTTTTTGCCTTGGATTACAACTTCATTATTTCTTTTTCTTTTCCCCTATTTTTTCGTTTTTTTCTCTTTTTTTTTTGAATTCACTGCTTTTTCTTGCTTCAAGAATCATTTTTATGATTTTTCAGATCCTCAATAACATGTCTCCTTTTTCATCATTCTTTCAAGAGCCAACATTCATGAACAACAAATTCAAAAGACATATGCACTATTCAAGCATACATTCA
>NC_029774.3:43369161-43370150 GCF_000817695.3 Arachis duranensis
AAGAAAGGTGATGGATTCATAGGACATTCATAACTTTAAGGCATAGACACTAAGACACTAATGATCATAAGACACAAACATGGATAAACATAAGCATGAAAATTTCGAAAAACAGGAAAATAAGGAACAAGGAAGTTAAAGAACGGGTCCACCTTAGTGATGGCGGCTTGTTCTTCCTCTTGAAGATCTTATGGAGTGCTTGAGCTCCTCAATGTCTCTTCCTTGCCTTTGTTGCACCTCTCTCATGATTCTTTGATCTTCTCTAATTTCATAGAGGAGGATGGAATGTTCTTGGTGCTCCACCCTTAGTTGTCCCATGTTGGAACTCAATTCTCCTAGGGAGGTGTTGAGTTGCTCCCAATAGTTTTGAGGAGGAAAGTGCATCCCTTGAGGCATCTCAGGGATTTCATGATGACTGGGGTCTCTTGTTTGCTCCATCCTTTTCTTAGTGATGGGCTTGTCCTCATCAATGAGGGTGTCTCCCTCTATGTCAACTCCAACTGAATAACAGAGGTGACAAATGAGATGAGGGAAGGCTAACCTTGCCAAGGTAGAGGACTTGTCCGCCACCTTATAAAGTTCTTGGGATATGACCTCATGAACTTCTATTTCCTCTCCAATCATGATGCTATAAATCATGATAGCCCGGTCTATAGTAACTTCGGACCGGTTGCTAGTGGGAATGATTGAGCGTTGGATAAACTCCAACCATCCCCTAGCCACGGGCTTGAGGTCATGCCTTCTCAGTTGAACCGGCTTTCACTTTGATCATGGTTCTTGGTGATCCATGCATTGGCATAGAACTCTTGAACCATTAAGATTCCGACTTGTTGAATGGGGTTGGTAAGAACTTCCCAACCTCTTCTTCGGATCTCATGTCGGATCTCCAGATATTCACTCTTTTTGAGTTTGAAAGGGACCCCGGGGATCACCTTCTTCATGGCCATAACCTCATAGAAGTGGTCTTGATGCACCCTTGAGATGAATCT
>NC_029774.3:43370339-43370883 GCF_000817695.3 Arachis duranensis
GTCCTCGAGCAAAAGAAGAAAGAAGAGAGTAGAAGAAGAAGAAATAGAGGAGATGGAGGTGGCTTTGTGGTTCGGCCAAGGTGGAGAAGTAGTGTTTAGGTTGTGTGAAAATGAAGGAGTGAAGATGGGTTTATGTAAGAGTGGAGAGGGGGTGTATGGTTCGGTCATGTGAGGGTGGGTTGGGAGGAAAAGTGGTTTGAATTTGAATGGTGAGGTAGGTGGGGTTTTATGAAGGATGGATGTGAGTGGTGAAGAGAATAGTGGGATTTGATAGGTGAGGGGTTTTTTGGGAAAGAGGTGTTGAGGTGATTGGTGAATGGGTGAAGAAGAGAGAGAGTGGTGGGGTAGGTGGGGATCCTGTGGGGTCCACAGATCCTGAGGTGTCAAGGAAAATTCATCCCTGCACCAAGTGGCGAGCAAAAATGCTCTTTATGCCAATTCTGGCGTTAAACGCCAGGCTGGTGCCCATTTCTGGCGTTTAACGCCAGCTTCTTGCCCTTTCCTGGCGTTTAACGCCAGTCTGGTGCCCCTTTCTGGCGTTAAA
>NC_029774.3:43371072-43372017 GCF_000817695.3 Arachis duranensis
GGATTCTTCATTCACTTGAATGATCAATTCTCCTCTATCAACGTCAATCACAGCCTTTGCTGTGGCTAAGAAGGGTCTGCCAAGGATGATGGATTCATCCATGCACTTCCTAGTCTCTAGGACTATGAAATCAGCAGGGATGTAATAGTCTTCAACTTTTACCAGAACATCCTCTACAAGTCCATAAGCTTGTTTTCTTGAATTGTCTGCCATCTCTAGTGAGATTCTTGTAGCTTGTACCTTAAAGATCCCTAGCTTCTCCATTACAGAGAGAGGCATAAGGTTTATGGTTGACCCTAGGTCACACACAGCCTTCTTGAAGGTCATGGTGCCTATGGTACAAGGTGTTGAGAACTTTCCAGGGTCCTGTCTCTTTTGAGGTAATCTCTCTTCCGGGATCCTCTTTCTTTTGAGGTAATGTCTGCCTAATCAAGTTATTCAGTTCATTGGTGAGCAAGGGGGTTCATCCTCCCAAGTTTCATTACCAAATAACTTGTCATTTAACTTCATGATTGCTCTAAGGTACTTAGCAACTTGCTCTTCAGTGATATCTTCATCCTCTTCAGAGGAAGAATACTCATCAGAGCTCATGAATGGCAGAAGTGAATCTAATGGAATCTCTATGGTCTTAGTGTGAGCCTCAGATTCCCATGTTTCGTCATTAGGGAACTCATTGGAGGCTAGTGGACGTCCATTGAGGTCTTCCTCAGTGGCGCTCACTGTCTCTTCCTCCTCTCCAAATTCGGCCATGTTTATGGCCTTGCACTCTCCTTTTGGATTCTCTTCTGTATTGCTTGGAAGAGTACTAGGAGGGAGTTCAGTAACTTTCTTACTTAGCTGACCCACTTGTGCCTCCAAGTTTCTAATGGAGGACCTCTGAGTGGTTTTGATTAGATCAGAGACCATGGTTGCTAAGTCAGAGTGGCTCTGCTTAGAATTCTCTGT
>NC_029774.3:43372052-43374358 GCF_000817695.3 Arachis duranensis
TATTCTGCTTAGAACTCTCTGTCTGTTGCTGAGAAGATTATGGAAAAGGCTTGCTATTGCTAAACCTGTTTCTTCCACCATTATTATTGTTGAAACCTTGTTGAGGTCTCTGTTGATCCTTCCATGAGAGATTTGGATGATTTCTCCATGAACGATTATAGGTGTTTCCATAGGGTTCTCCCATGTAATTCACCTCTTCCATTGAAGGGTTCTCAGGATCATAAGCTTCTTCTTCAGATGAAGTGTCCTTAGTACTGCCTGGTGTAGCTTGCATTCCAGACAGATTTTGAGAAATCATATTGACTTGCTGAGTCAATATTTTGTTCTGAGCCAATATAACATTCAAAGTATCAATCTCAAGAACTCTTTTCTTCTTATTCGTCCCATTGTTCACAGGATTCCTTTCAGAAGTGTACATGAATTGGTTATTTGCAACCATTTCACCTTCCTTCTGTCTGGAGGTTTGGACTTCCACTCTAAGCTTACTCAATTTTTGAGGTGGAAAGAACTTTGCCAAGAAGGCATTGACTAGCTTTTCCCAAGAGTTCAGGCTTTCTTTAGGTTGTGAGTCCAACCATATCCTAGCTCTGTCTCTTACAGCAAAAGGGAATAGCATAAGTCTGTAGACCTCAGGGTCAACCCCATTGGTCTTGACAGCGTCACAGATTTGCAAGAATTCAGCTAAAAACTGATGAGGATCTTCCAATGGAAGTCCATGAAACTTGCAATTCTGTTGCATTAGAGAAACTAATTGAGGCTTAAGCTCAAAGTTGTTTGCTCCAATGGCAGGGATAGAGATGCTTCTCCCATAGAAGTCAGGAGTAGATGCAGTAAAGTCACCCAGCACCTTCCTTGCATTGTTGGCATTGTTGTTGCTTTCAGCTGCCATGTCTTCCTCTTGTTTGAAGATTTCTGTTAGGTCCTCTACAGAGAGTTGTGCTTTAGCTTCTCTTAGCTTTCACTTCAAGGTCCTTTCAGGTTCAGGGTCAGCCTCAACAAGAATGCTTTTGTCTTTGCTCTTGCTCATATGAAAGAGAAGAGAACAAGAAAATATGGAATCCTCTATGGCACAGTATAGAGATTCCTTGAGGTGTCAGAGGAAAAGAAAAATAGAAGGAAGAGGTAGAAGAATTCGAACTTAGAAAGATAGAGTTCGAATTGCACATGTTAGTCCATAAATAGAAAGATGTGAGAAGAGGGGAAGAAATAAATTAAAAAGATTTAAAAAAAATATTTTGAAAATTGATTGATGATTTTCGAAAACTAAGAGTGGGAAAAAATTTAGGTGATTTTTGAAAAAGATTTTGAAATTAGAAATCAAAAAGATATGATTGAAAACTTATT
Organism: Arachis duranensis; assembly: GCF_000817695.3. Classification (NCBI taxonomy): domain Eukaryota; kingdom Viridiplantae; phylum Streptophyta; class Magnoliopsida; order Fabales; family Fabaceae; genus Arachis; species Arachis duranensis. The sequence continues at coordinate 43,373,397 of NC_029774.3, forward strand.
TTGAAAAAGATGTGATTAAAAAGATATGATTGAAAAGTTATGGTTTTAAAAAGATGTGATTGAGAAGATATGATTTGAAAAATATTTTTTTTAAAAAAAAGATTTGATTTTGAAAATTAAAAACTTGACTAACAAGAAAAGATATGATTCATACATTAAACCTTTCTCAATAGAAAAGGCAACATACTTGAAATGTTGAATCAAATCATTAATTGTTAGCAAGTATTTTTGAAAACGGAAAGAAATTGATTTTGAAAATATATGATTGAAAAGATATGATTTGAAAAAGATTTAATTTTGAAAAATTTTGAAAACTTGAAAAAAAAATCTGCATTAAAAACAAAATCTTCCCTTTTGGGCGTTAAACGCGCAGCAAGGGTCCTGGCTGGCGTTTAAATGCCAGTTTTCCTTCCTCACTGGGCGTTTTGAACGCCCAGCTTTTTCTTGTGTAATTCCTCTGCTGAATGTTCTGAATCTTCAATTCTCTGTATTATTGACTTGAAAAGACACAAATTAAAAATTTTTTGAATTTTTAATGATGAGGAATAATAAAAATGAAACTAAGATCAAATAAACAATGCATGCAAGACACCAAACTTAGAAATTTGTATACTATTGACACTTACAAATTGAGAATACATATGAGAAACAACAAAACACTCAAGACAAGAGAATTTAAAGATCAGATCAAGAAAATCATCAGGAACAACTTGAAGATCAATGAAGAACACAATGCATGTAATTTTCGAAAATTAGAGGAATAAAGACATGCAATTGACACCATACTTAAAATTAGACACTAGACTCAAACAAGAAACATAAAATATTTTTGATTTTAAGATCTTATAATTTTTTTGGATTTATCGAAAATTGAGTGGAAAAGAAAATAAAGAGATTCAAAATTTTTAATAAGAATTCCAGGAATCATGCAATGTTAGTCTAAAGCTTTAGTCTAAAAAGAT
>NC_029774.3:43374784-43375125 GCF_000817695.3 Arachis duranensis
GCCGCCATCAGTTCTAGCCTATACCACGAAGACTCTGATCTCACGGAATGGCTGGCTCGTTTGTCAGGCGAGCACTCGGTTTTCAGGCGATCAACCATGCATCGTGTATCAGGAATCCAAGAGATATTCACCCAGTCGAAGGTAGAACGGAGGTGGTTGTCAGTCACACGTTCATAAGTGAGAATGATGATGAGTGTCACGGATCATCACATTCATCAAGTTGAAGAACAAGTGATATCTTAGAATAAGAACAAGCGGAATTGAATAGAAGAACAATAGCAATTGCATTAATACTCGAGGTACAGCAGAGCTCCACACCTTAATCTATGGTGTGTAGAAAT
>NC_029774.3:43375355-43375826 GCF_000817695.3 Arachis duranensis
GTAAATGACATAAAAATCCACTTCCGGGCCCACTTGGTGTGTGCTTGGGCTGAGCAATGAAGCATTTTCGTTTAGAGACTCCTCTTGGAGTTAAACGCCAGCTTTAGTGCCAGTTTGGGCGTTTAACTCCCATTTTGGTGCCAGTTCCGGCGTTTAACGCTGGGATTTCTGAGGGTGACTTTGAACGCCGGTTTGGGCCATCAAATCTTGGGCAAAGTATGGACTATCCTATATTGCTGAAAAGCCCAGGATGTCTACTTTCCAACGCCGTTGAGAACGCGCCAATTGGGCTTCTGTAGCTCCACAAAATCCACTTCGAGTGCAGGGAGGTCAGAATCCAACAACATCTGCAGTCCTTTTCGGTCTCTGAATCAGATTTTTGCTCAGGTACCTCAATTTCAGCCAGAAAATACCTGAAATCACAAAAAAACACACAAACTCATAGTAAAGTCCAAAAAAGTGAATTTTAAC
>NC_029774.3:43377553-43378470 GCF_000817695.3 Arachis duranensis
ACTTTGGTCATGGTTCTTGGTGATCCATGCATTGGCATAGAACTCTTGAACCATTAAGATTCCGACTTGTTGAATGGGGTTGGTAAGGACTTCCCAACCTCTTCTTCGGATCTCATGTCGGATCTCCGGATATTCACTCTTTTTGAGTGAAAAAGGGACCTCGGGGATCACCCTTCTTCAAGCCCACAACTTCATAGAAGTGGTCTTGATGCACCCTTGAGATGAATCTCTCCATCTCCCATGACTCGGAGGTGGAAGCTTTTGCCTTCCCTTTCCTCTTTCTAGAGGTTTCTCCGGCCTTGGATGCCATAAATGGTTATGGAAAAACAAAAAGCAATGCTTTTACCACACGAAACTTAAAAGGTTTGCTCGTCCTCGAGCAAATTAAGAAAGGAGAGAGTAGAAGAAGAAGAAATGAAGGAGATGGGAATGGCTTTTGTTTTTGGCCAAAAGGGGTAGAAGTGGTGTTTAGGTTGTGTGAAAATGAAGGAGTGAAGATGGGTTCATATAGGAGAGGGGGAAGGGTATGGTTCGGTCAATTGAGGGTGGGTTTGGGTGGGGAAGTGGTTTGAATTTGAATGGTGAGGTAGGTGGGGTTTTATGAAGGATGGATGTGAGTGGTGAAGAGAAAGATGGGATTTGATAGGTGAAGGGTTTTTGGGGAAGAGGTGGTGAGTCGATTGGTGAAGAAGAGAGAGAGTGGTAGGGTAGGTGGGGATCCTGTGGGGTCCACAGATCCTGAGGTGTCAAGGAAAAGTCATCCCTGCACCAAATGGCAAGCAAAATCTCGTTTTGTGCCAATTTTGGCGTTAAACGCCGGGCTGGTGCCCATTTCTGGCGTTTAACGCCAGCTTCTTGCCCTTTTCTGGCGTTTAACGCCAGTCTGGTGCCCCTTTCTGGCGTTAAACGCCCAGAAT
>NC_029774.3:43381509-43382573 GCF_000817695.3 Arachis duranensis
AAAAAGATTTGATTGAAAACTATTTTGAAAAAGATGTGGTTAAGAAGATATGATTAGTTTTAAAAAGGTGTGATTGAGAAGTTATGATTTGAAAAACATTTTAAAACAAAGATTTGATTTTGAAAATCAATGACTTGGCTAACAAGAAAAAATATGATTCAAACATTAAACCTTTCTCAACAGAAAAGGCAACATACTTGAAATGTTGAATCAAATCATTGATTGATAGCAAGTATTTTTAAAAATAGAAAGAAATTGATTTTGAAAACATATGATTGAAAAGATATGATTTGAAAAAGATTTGATTTTGAAAAACTTTGAAAACTGAAAAAAAATCTGCATTAAAAACAAAATCTTCCCTCTTGTGCCATCCTGGCGTTAAACGCCCAGAATGGTGCACATTCTGGCGTTTAACGCCCAAAACTATACCCTTTTGGGCGTTAAACGCCCAACCAGGTACCCTGGCTGGCGTTTAAACGCCAGTCTGTCCTTCTTCACTGGGCGTTTTGAACGCCCAGCTTTTTCTTGTGTAATTCCTCTGCTGAATGTTCTGAATCTTCAATTCTCTGTATTATTGACTTGAAAAGACACAAATTAAAAATTTTTTTTTGGATTTTTAATAATGATGAATAATCAAAATGCAACTAAGATCAAATTAACAATGCATGCAAGACACCAAACTTAGAAGTTTGTATACTACTGACACTAACAAATTGAGAATGCATATGAGAAACAATAAAACACACAAAACTAGAGAATTTAAAGATCAGAGAAATGAAATCATCAAGAACAACTTAAAGATCAATGAAGACACATGATTAATGCAAGAAGAACAGAAACATGCAATTGACACCAAACTTAAAATAAGACACTAGACTCAAACAAGAAATATTTTTTATTTTTATGATTTTGTAATTTTTTGTTTTTTGGATTTTTTTTCGAAAATTATGTGGAAAAAAAAGATAAAGAGGATCAAAACTTTTAATAAGAATTCCAGGAATCATGCAATGTTAGTCTAAAGCTTTAGTCTAAAGGAATTAGACATGGCTAGCGAAGCTTCAGCA
>NC_029774.3:43384035-43401168 GCF_000817695.3 Arachis duranensis
CAATCTCTGAATCAGATTTTTGCTCAGGACCCTCAATTTCAACCAGAAAATACCTGAAATCACAGAAAAACACACAAACTCATAGTAAAGTCTAGAAAAGTGAATTTTAACTAAAAACTAATAAAAATATACTAAAAACTAACTAGATCATACTAAAAACATACTAAAAACAATGCCAAAAAGCATACAAATTATCCGCTCATCAACCGTCAGTTGTCCAAACTCAAACAATCCCCGGCAACGGCGCCAAAAACTTGGTGTTGTTTCCGGATCAAAACTTGGCACTGTTATTATAGGGAACAAATACAAAACCAGAGTTAGGACATTTAATTCCTCGGCAACGGCGCCAAAAACTTGGTAGCGCGAAATTGTGATCACTACTTTTCACAAATCAATTAATCCCCGGTGATGAACCCAAAAACTTGGTGTTCAATACCATGGCATAAACACAACTTCGCACAACTAACCAGCAAGTGTACTGGGATACTTATGTAATTCATTGGTGAGAATTTCAGATAAGCGTATGGAGATGCTTTGTCCCTTCTGTCTCTTTGCTTTCCTACTGTCTTCATCTAATCCTTCTTACTCCTTTCCATGGCAAGCTGTATGTTGGGGGATTACCGTTGTCAATGGCTACCGTCCGTCCTCTCAGTGAAAATGGTCCAGGTGCGCTGTGACTGCATGGCTAATCATCTGTCGGTTCTCGATCATGTTGGAATAGAATCCATTGATCCTTTTACGTCTGTCACTACGCCCAACACTCGCGAGTTTGAAGCTCGTCACAGTCATCCCGTCCCGAATCCTACTCAGAATACCGCAGACAAGGTTTAGACCTTCCGGATTCTCTTGAATGCCGCCATCAATTCTAGCTTATACCATGAAGATTCTGATTAAGGTATCCAAGAGATAAACATTCAAGCCTTGTTTGCTTGTAGAACGGAGGTGGTTGTCAGGCACGCGTTCATAAGTGAGAATGATGATGAGCGTTACATAATCATCACATTCATCATGTTCTTGGGTGCGAATGAATATCTTAGAACAGGAATGCATAAGTGATAATGGTGATCATTGGCTTCGGCCCCAGAGAGGGAACCAGAAGAACCAAGATGAGAATACAATAGTAAAAGGTCCTATTTGTAGAGAACTAGTAGCCTAGGGTTTACAAAGATGAGTAAATTACATAAAAATCCACTTTCGGGCCCACTTGGTATGTGCTTGGGCTGAGCATTGAAGCTTTTTTGTGTAGAGACTCTTCTTGGAGTTAAACGCCAGCTTTTATGCCAGTTTGGGCGTTTAACTCCCATTCTTGTGCCAGTTCCGGCATTTAACGCTGGACAGTTTTAAGCTGATTTGGAACGCCGGTTTGGGCCATCAAATCTCGGGCAAAGTATGGACTATTATACATTGCTGGAAATCCCAGAATGTCTACTTTCCAACGCAGTTAAGAGTGCGCCAATTGGGCTTCTGTAGCTCCAGAAAACCCACTTCGAGTGCAGGGAGGTCAGAATCCAACAGCATCTGTAGTCCTTTTCAGCCTCTGAATCAGATTTTTGCTCAGGTCCCTCAATTTCAGCCAGAAAATACCTGAAATCATAGAAAAACACACAAACTCATAGTAAAGTCCAGAAAAGTAAATTTTAACTAAAAACTAATAAAAATATAGTAAAAACTAACTAAAACATACTAAAAACACTGCCAAAAAGCGTACAAATTATCCGCTCATCAGCAACGTGCAATGTGAATGTCGCATTACGCTATTTCAATATTAGTGCAAGGACAAATGATAATATGTATTGTCGGTACCAGGTTGGGCTGAGCAAAATATGTGTGATCTGTTTTGGAGCGATGGGCGAAGTCAAGATGATTACAAAATATTTGGTGATGTTTTGTTGTTTAATGTGTCCTACGGGCATAACAGGTATAATCTACCAGTGATTGTGTTTTCTGGGGTGAACCACCACAACCAAACATGTGTCTTCAGTGTAGCCATGGTGTCTTCGGAACACAAGCGTTGTATGTGTGGTTGTTTAGCAAGTTTTTGGAGTGCATGGATGGGGGAAGCACCTAAGGTTATCATCATTGATGAGGATAGGTCAATGCGGTTCGCCATTCAGGAAGTGTTTCCAGCAGCTTATCACAGGCTCTGTGCATGGCACCTACTAAAAAATGCAACTATGAATATGTGCAAACCTCGATTCACAACTTTGCTAAAAATATTACATGCTCGCCAATGTTGAGGTGGAGGAGTTTGAGAGGCAATGATGGATGAGTGTCTAGTCAGGAAAGTAGAGTGGGTAAAGGATTTATACACGAAGAAGATGTCCTGGGCAACCGCTTACATACATGGTTGCTTTTATGTTGGCCTCAGGACGACATCACGATGTGAGTCACTGCATGTGAAGATGGGGAGGTTTGTGAAGAGGCGATATGGAATCTTGGATCTTGTGACGAACTTCCAATGGTGTGTTGATTTTCTTAGAGACAATGAGGAAGAGCTTGACTTTAGGTCGTTGTACGAGAGCCCAATGCTTCAAACTCAGTTCCCAGAGCTAGAGAAGTCCGAACTCAACTACACCAGAGAAATATTTTTGCGTTTTAGAGAGGCGTTGAAAAGAAGCATTCTGATTACTATCATGGAGTGCAACAAATTGGATGATCGGACAATTTATGTGACACAAAAGTATCGTAGGCCACAATTCAGGTGGACTATTGGCCACCACTTTCAGATGCATTTCTTTTTTGTAGTTGTTTGAGGATGGAGTCGTTTCGGACTACCTTGTGTTCACATACTTGCAGTGTTGGTTCAGTTAGACCTAAATTCTCTTCCAGAAAGTCTTGTGTTGCAACGCTGGTCGAAGACGGCCAAAGTCAAGCTCGAGGGGCCTTCTGCCATGAATGAGGAGGGTGAAGTGAATGCAGTATATAGGAGCCGTATGGGTGCTTTCCTGCAGCATTGTAAGTGGTTGGCAAGAGTTGCGTAGACGCGAGACAATGAATTCAAGAGCTTTTTGGAGAGGATAGTTGAGGAAACTATTGTGTTGGAATTGAAGAATGGTCTTGTGATTGCTGTTCAATGGACTGCTAATGGTGCTCAAGATAGAGTGCGGGATCCCATTGCAGTTCAAACTAAAGGAACCGGGCGTGCACAAGAGCCTTTCAGTTGTAGGGGGAATAAGAGGTGCAAGTGCAGTAACTGTGGAGTAGTGGGCTATTGTCGTACACGTTGCCTGAGTGGTTCATGTAGCCAGTCGATATGTACCTAGGACCTCGTTGAAGATGCTTTTTCCTATGATGATTCACAAAGTCCTGACACGGTACATACGAATAATGACATTTCTAGCTACAAAAATATGTGTTAAGTTGTGTTGTATGCATGTGAAACAGTTTTTTGCTCCAATAATGTGGGTTATCACATTTGTAGGGGTGTAATAACAAATTTACATGGGTGCTAATGTGGTATCGCCTTTGATTTAAGAACCCGTTTCAAAAAACTTAGTAGAATTTATTATATGATTAAATTAGGAAATCAATTGAAAAGCCTTGTGTTCAACTGGAAATTCAGCTTTATTGATAAATTGACTAGGGGGTTTGTCAATTAATTAAATGAGAATGACCCGTTGACATGCATGTACCAATGTTGAGATTTACTAATGAAGTTTCTTTAATTTGCATATTTTTATTAGGTGTCCGACAATGACAACCAAAGTCAGAGTCGTAGGAATACGACGCATGTAATTTTAACCCCTTTGCATGATGCGTGACGTCTAGCAGGACAAGTACATGTGGTTGGTTATTTCGCTGTTATAGTTTGTGTGTCCAACAATTAGTTGAGTCAAGATCTGTATTTGTCAATTTGTTTGTAGTTATCGTATGTTATGTACTGGTGCCAAGGAGGTGATGAATTTCATACTGTAAGTTAGTATCGTGATAAAAGTGATGTTGCATACACCTGTAGGGATGGATTGAAATTGTGGACTATTTTCTGTATGGAAAGAACTTGAATTCCGTCGTGATTAATGACGTTTGGTTGAAATATGGCCCACATTTCTATTCCATTTATACATACCTTGTTTTGCTTAAATGGATTTGACCCAACGATTAGAGTGGTAGTAAATAAAACAACTAACTCTTTTCATATGGTCTTCTATATATACACCTGTTTAGTTTAGCGTTTAGGGTTTAGAGTTTAAAAGAATGTTATGTTTTGAATCTGTTGCGTGTATTTAACATTGAATTTATTAAAAACGTGATTCACTTTGCAATTATAAAAGAAACATTCAGCCAATGGATGTGTAGCGAGTTATGTGAGGATTGGGGTTTCAGCCACTCCCCTTGTAATTGAAAGTACCGTTATGAAAATTAATTCATGGCATAGAACAACATAAAATGGCATACACAGATCAATAAAACAAGTAGCAATCTTCAAGATTGTATCTCCAAAAGGTAATTATGTGTAGTCTTATATATAACATACAAAAACATTCAACAAAAGGGAGGGATTGTCTGTGGTCCCTAACTAAGGCAACTAAAATTAGGCCATCCACTAGGCACATGTGTAGCCATGTTTAAGTTGCACTAAAAAAGTATAGTAAATGTACTACACTGAGTTCACTGCGTGTGTGCTTATGTTCTACTACATATGTCACACAAAATACAACAACTTCCAATAACCTACACAATGACAAGTCACTGAATCACAAAAGCGGAGCACTCATTTGGGTACAAAAGCATTAACAATGACATAAATGCATTAGATGTCGTCGTTGTTCAGGGACTCCTTGTCATTGCAAGATGTAATTCCTTGCCAAAAAAGTTACGTCTTGCTCTCGATGAAACTGTGGTGTCAGTTGATGTCAGATTGCACAATGTGTAACGCAGCCTCATTTGCACGTGGTCAGAGTTTTCCTGTAACAATTTCAAAAAGGACGATGATTACAAAAATATTAGTAGGATACAACTATTATTTGGAATATATTGGCAATCATATTATCAAGGCAATGATATAACAACATGGACTAACTAAATAAAAATGGAAAAAAGAATTTTGGTTAACATACCATGTGGCGGAATATTTTTGTGGAGAAGCCCTTTTTGTGTTGTAACCACGATAAGCACCATAAAGAAAACTCCACCCTACATAAAATTGTGGTTAGCTTCATGAATTTTGATAAAATTATATAAATTTGGGTGAAAAAGTAATCAATTTTTTGAAGATGTAGAATAGAAGCAATCTCTACAGGTCTTCAAATAGACCCTTTTGGTAGATGTAGTGCCCTTAATTTGCTGGGTCAGGGGATGTGTGGCAGAAGTTAATGATGTTCCTGCTGTCGATGAACATGTTCCACAAAACACGACACTTCAAAAAAAAAATGTTAACTCGTCAACGTCCTCTAGAAGGAATGAAAATTGTCACAAGTGAAACATGCATAGATTGAATATATCTCATGATTTTGTTCATATTGGATTTCCTTCACACAATGGACTCTGGAGACCTGTTGACATCCAAAGCATATATTTTCGAGGCCTTAACGTCCAATAGCATGACGTATCAGCCATTGCAGGTTTTTAAATTGGCAAAAATACCTGCCACAGAGAAGTGCGAAAGGCAGCGAAATAGGTCAGTATTATTAGTTAGACACTAATAAAGACATTTCTGCTCCCAACTGGTTCTGAGATCACTATTATAATAAACAACATGCTTACATGTTTCAAGTCGTTAGTTTTAGGCATCTAGCGTCCTTCGTACTTCTTCTGCATTTCTGAGATTGGGGCATTGTAAAGCATAGCAACTGCAAAGTCATACAGAAAGTACCAAATTATAGAGCCCTTGTTTCTTACGGCTCTTAGTGATGCAATCACGGATGAGGTATTGATGAGCTATACCGAATTAAGAGATATCAAAATTAATAACCACGTTAGTTTTCCAACAATAAAAAGTGTGTTGTTTGGCTACGTTAGATGTGTGTGTGCACGAAGATGTGTGAAAACAAGTAGTAGAACTCACATCTGGGTGGGGTGTGTATGGAGGGACCAAGGAGATGAATCCTCCCTCCCGAATGATCTCAAATCCACCTAACTCAAACAATACCTCCCTACAACGAGATGAATCCAAGGAGATGAATGTCACAAATGCTACAGGAAGGTCAAGAAGGTTCTCGCCAAGTTCCCTCGTCAGTTCTCTATTCCCTCCCCTTTTCTCTTTTCTTTCTTAACAATTTCAATCTCATTTTTTTCTGCATCAAATTGAGTTTATTTTATTTGCTATCATTTTGTCGAGACGAGAAATTCGACGAGAAGCAAAATATCATAACTATGACGGTGGCGTGCTGTAGCCCCATCAAAAGCATTGAAATCCTCGACCTGTCTCATTGGTGGGGAGGGCTCGAGACTCAGGCTAAAACTCACCTTACATAGTAGTGATTTCTCTGACTCTCTTTATTTTTATTGTGTTGAAAGTTATCTATCTCTTATCCTTATATATCCATCTAACTCTCGAGGCAGGCTAGCTGTGGCATCCTGGCGTGTGCAGTGATATCTTCTCTCTTTCTTTCATCCTTACATACACTACTATATATTAGCTCTCTTTCTTTCACCGTTGCATTTTATTTATTCAGTAAAACTGAAAAGAGTGTGTTATTTATATACACCCAATTTTCATCTATGACTTTTAATCAACAAGGTGAACCCACTAGTAGTGTTGTTAGTTTCTTCAAGATGAGAAGATTGTAAGTTCCTATAATTAATTCTTTTTACTTAATTATATTAGTATCATATACAATGACTACTTACCATTTATTAAATGTGATTTCCTAACACAAAATTCTTATGAATGAAATTGGGCTATTGTGCCACCAGCCTTGTGGATACATGTTTTGTGCCCAATTTTCGTATTTCTGACTAGGCTTCACGTATATAGAGAATAGAAGGAGAACAAAGACAAATTACATGGATTCCCTTGAAAAAATAAACCCAAATGATAATACAAAACATACTCAGGTTCCCCACTATGGGCAAAGTGGTCCGTAACTTTAGGCCCATCGACAGTGAAGTGAAGGAAAGCACTTAAACCCCTGAGCGGGTTGAGGTTCAGTTAATACAATTATTATCTTTTTGTTTGGTTCCAAGGACCTTTGCATCATTCTTCCTTGGAGGAAATGAGAATCGAAATGTCTTTCGATGGTCTTCTGTGTCGCCTACCATAGGCAAATGATTGTCATCTGTCATAGGGAGTAGACCATAATTTTCATTGTGTCTATTTGAAAATCACGTGCTGCCTGTGCATCAATGATTTGTAGGTCTCTTACACAAAGACATTTTAATTTTTATAAACCACACTCAAAGAAAACCTACTAAAATTAGCGCCATGGATTATTAACAAAGGTCACTGCAATTAATCCCCGACCTATAAGGTTACATGCGGAGAAAATAAAAATGATTTCACAACCGTACTTTAAACTACAAGTCTAATTAAAAGTTAAGCACGATATCTCCATTATGATTAGGTGTTAACTATAGCTATTTATTTAAGATAAAGACATTTTGATATCAAATGCAATTTTAATGAAAAAAAATTGTGCATTAGTAATCTGGACCAAATTTAACACACACATGCACACAAAACGTATTATTTAACTTGTAATAACTTGTATATTTAAAATTTGCATTTTTATTTGATGTGATCAACAGAAGATCTCTTTGGCACTTTCAATTAAGTTTCAATAAGTCATTTCAATCAAACTTAAAGTCTTATTTCATGGCCGTTATTGTTAAATTTAAAATAAAATGTCATTTTGTTTTTCACCTTCTACGTAGAATATAGTTTCATGTCAGCAAATATAAAAATAGTGAAACATAAAATAGTTAGCAATACACATTACAAAACATACCCTAGAATAACATTTTTTAAAAACTTTACTAACACAGATTTTTTTATCAAATTGAGCAATTCAATTTAACACATTAACGAATTAAGGGATGAGTTATTAACGAAAATATTTTCTATTTCTCGTTATCTATTTTCTTTTTACAAAATAATTTTCATTTTCAAATTTGTCACACTTTAAAAAATACGATTGATTTCTGTTGTCCATACTTTTGTAATTGATTGTCGATCTAAAAAGTTATTTTCTTTATACAATTATAAACTTAAAGAAAGCATGAAGGTAAAAAAATAAAGGAATTCAACAAATATAAATTGAATTCTAATTACAACTTCACTTTTTCCTTAATTATCTCGTCTGTATAAGCCAAAGATACAACAATCAAGCCTAAAATAGAAATGACTTTATAGAATTTATTTTAAGTAGCCGTGAGTTAGTGTCAACACGGTACTAAAAGTAATTTAGATAAAATAAATATTATTTAAATAATTATTCATCCAAATCAATTACACATAGAAAATTGATAAAACGGACATTACATTAAATTATAATGTGACTTTTTTAAGCATGTTAAATTTTTTTATAATTTTTTCATGTATTTATTTACTTGAAAAATTTTTTTCCGTTACTCTTATAACTCTTTTTTAGTGGGCTATAATTTTTTCAGTTATTATTGTTTATAGTTAATTTTGTTCTTTAGTTTACTCTACCTAAGATGTTTACTAAATAATATTATAATAAAATAATAGGGTTAACCACCAAAAACGCCTTCGAATTATTCAAACGCTGATAGAAATGCACCCGAACTTTACTATCGACAAAAATACCTTTAAATAATTTAAAAACATAACAACAATACCCAACAGTAAATATATTTTTTCAAAAAATGTCTTAGAGATTAAATTTTGATGTAATTTTTTACAAGAATAATTAAAAAAATGAGATATTATTATTCTTAAAATTTGATAATTTTTTTCTAAGTATATATTTTTTTGTGATTTTTTAAAAGTATTATTAATTGTTAACAAAAAAATAACAAAAAAATATATATACTCAACAAAAAATTACCAAATTTTAAGAATACTAATATCTCTTTTTTTAAATCATATTTGCAAAAAAATATATCAAAATTTAATCTCTAATATATTTTTTGAGAAATATATATTTATGTTAGATAATCTTGCAAAAAGACTAACATTAAATATGTATTTCTCAAAAAATACATTAAAGATTGAATTTTGATGCAATTTTTTGCAAGTATAATTAGAAAATAAAATATTATTATTCTTAAAATTTGGTGATCTTTTGTTAAGTATATATTATTTTGTAATTTTTTAAAAGTATTATTGGTTATTAACAAAAACAATTATAAAAAAATGATATACTTAACAAAAAATTACCAATTTTTATGTATAATAATATATTATTTTTATAATCATACTTACAAAAAATTGCATCAAAATTCAATCTCTAAGGTATTTTTTGAAAATATATATTTACTATTGGGTATTGTTGTTGTGTTTATAAATTATTTGAAGATATTTTTATTGATAGTAAAATTCGGGTGTATTTTTGTCAGTGTTTAAATAATTCGGGGGTGTTTTTGATGGTTAAACCATAATAATAATAATAAATAGGATGGATATCCATCCCGATCTCTGATAATTTAGCTAATGTATTTGGAAAGGATAATAACAAAATATGAAAAAAATCATTTCTCAGTCGTAGTTAGTACTTAATGGATAAATTAATAATTTAACATGTTACGTAGGCTTATTTCATTAATCCAGAGAAAAAATATTGACATAAAAACTAATTAGTCTCATAGTAGTAAAGATCAGGAACTGCAACGAATTTTTTTATTGAGGACTTCGTTGTCTTTAAAAGTAATTCTGAGGAGTTGTTTAGGAATTTTTTTTCTTTAATAAATATGATACAGGAACCACAGTTACTTTAAACTTATAAATATACCAAATACATTGCTTTTAATCCCTGCAACACAAATAACCCTCCCTAACAAATTTTCTAACATATTCAATAATCCTAACCCTATACCCTAACCAAAATCACCTATGCAAATTACAAAAGATCTATTTTTTCTCCTTCTTTCTGAAACCCGCAATCCTTTCATATATTTTTCATTTTTTATCCAAACAAGTCAAGTAGTAAGACAATTAAAAATACTAATAACATAAATATACACACATATCAAAATAAATTTATTTTACTTAATACGACAATGTCTCTTTTTTTAAATAAAATAATTCGTTATTATTTCTTTACACCAATAAAATTGTTAAACATACTATCGTTATTCAAAAGTTATTTTATCCAATTTGATTAAGCGTATGTTTCAATTAAAGTTTGTACATGGGAGTCTTTATCAAATTGATTTTACAAACTTCATTTTATAAAACTGTGTTAGTGCCAACGTTATTTATGTTTGATAAATTCGTATCAAAATAAATTATAATAAAATGGATGTTGTTTGGATGATATTATTCTAAATTATGTTTACATAAAATTACTAAAACACATTATTTACTCGCATTCAACACCAATTTATTTTAATACTATTTGAAATAAATTTTTTAAGAAAGAAACTTAAATTAATGTATCAGAATTTAGTACTTTTTTGTCATAATTTTGTAACACTGTTCTTTATTACTCTTTTCGTGTATAATAGGATCTTTCTAATAGAATCAACAATTTATTTTATAAAAAAATACTAACAATAAATAAAATATAGATTAATTTACAAATACATCCTATAAATTATGCAAACTCAAATAAAAACATAACTAAATTCTATAACAAAACAAGTATCAACAAACATTATTAAAAAAATTTATTTGAATTATAAGTACAAAAGTTTATATTAAAAAATTGTAATAATATACATCAGTAAACTTTAAAGAAAAAATCCTAAACAAAATTATCTATATTGTGAACAAGAAACTTTAAAAACAAAACCGAACTTGTTTTGTGTGTAAACGTAAAGTAAACATAATAAAATAAATAATTTATTAATGAAGGAACTATTATTTTTTTTCAACGTATTTATTTGTTCTGATAAAATATAAGATTATCCTGACATCTAATTTCTTTTTGCAATAATATTTTTGAATGAATTAAATATGACTATTTTTTTATTCTTTCATTAACACAAAAAATTATATAACAAAATAATAAACAAAAAACTTTAAAACATCCTCCTATTATCCACCTTTCATGACATACACAATAAATAATAAAACAGTAAATACATTGTCTTTAATCTCTCCAAAAGTCCAATCTTAGGATATTTTTAAACAAAATAACTAACCCTAACCAAACCCCTACCACAACTCCCTTTGCAAATTCCAAGATATATATATTTTTCCCTTTTTTGAGATCCTACCCCTTTCATATATTTTTCTTTTCTTTTTTTTTCTCACATATCGTAAGCCAAAGAAAGTAAAATATCAAAACAAATATAAATACTTTTAAAATACATATACGTACACATACAAAAGTTATTTTATTTTACTTTAAACAAAAATGTCTCTTTTTATTTCTAAAAAAATTGACATTATTACTTTTTCACAATAAAACTTACAAACATACCACCTCTCTTTGCTACATATATACATGTTTTGTGAATACAAATATCATTTTGTATCACTTATTTAAAATGCCTACTACTTTCCTCCATAACAAAGTCAGATCTTAGTAAAACTATGCTAGTTTTTTTTCAGAAAAAGTGACGATCAGATTTTGATTCTCTACCAATGCCATGTACATCAAAATCCATGTGAAAATCTAAATTTAATCGCTGCCCCACCCAATACTATCACCTTTCACATTCATGTAACTCCTACATATACAAATGCCAGATCCACGTTATTGCCATAGTGACCAAACACAAAAAAATTATGCCAATGAAGACTACATAGGCAACATCGGACTATTATTGTGTCTTCGCTGGATGGGTCCTCGGGATCTACAACTCCTTCAAAGAGGTTTAAAAGTAGATCCATCTTGGACTAAGTTTACAATTCTCGAAAATGCTAACAAAGCCTAGGTCTGTTTCTTCGATGAATGGGACTACGATCGTGATATCAGCCGCATTAACAACGGCTACGCACCGAAACCAATTTCCCAATATCATCACTGTGACAAACAGCGTCTTACTTTGTGAGCTCTGCATGAAAGGTTCCAATGCAAGGACCAGCTCCCCTTTCACACTACCTACCTAATAAGTTGCTTTCGCACGTAACTTGCTTTACATGTATACTCTAAACACATTTTGGTTGCTTCCAGGACTCGTACATTATTTTCATCGATGAAGACCTTGCCCCAAAAAACCTACCAATACTCACCTACTCAACTTTAGCATGAGAAAACTACTCACTGATGTTTGTGACAAGCTTGAAATTCCAGAACCGCTTTATCGAATCATCACAAAGACTTTCTGCGACGGTCAGACATGTTACCACCACCTCGCCTTGCTTGTTGTAACAGCCCAGACCACCCACTAGTACGATATTGTCCACTTTGGCACACAAGGCCTCACGGTTTTGTCTTTGACGATAGGGATGATAGCTGAAACCCCCCACCCTCACTAGTCAAAACGCGTCATGCTAGGGAGAGGTATCCACACCCTTATAAGGCATGCTTTATTCCCCTCCCCAACTGATGTGGGACCTTACAATCCACCCCTCTAAGGGAGTCCAGCGCCCTCACTGGCACATCGATCCGGGTTCCATCTCTGATACCATCTGTAACAGTCCTGACCACCCGCTAGCACGATATTGTCCGCTTTAGCATACAAGGCCTCACAGTTTTGCCTTTGACGATAGGAATGATAGCCAAAACCTCCAACACTCACTCGTCAAAACGCGTCATGCTAGGGAGAGGTATCCACCCCCTTATAAAGAACAAGAGTCAGCACAACGTAAAAAAAACTGGAAAAGAAAAACCGGGAAAAAACCGTGAGCTTGAGTGTATATCTCTTGGCCTCCTGGTTCACGACGCATGGTTGTCTCTCCTGAAGAGTGTGGATACCTCTCCCTAGCATGACGCATTTTGACGAGTGAGTGTGGGGGGTTTCGGCTATCATCCCTATCGTCAAAGGCAAAACCGTGAGGCCTTGTATGCCAAAGCAGACAATATCGTGCTAGCGGGTGGTTTGGGCTGTTACAGATTGTATCCGAGACGGAGCTTGGATCGATGTGCCAGCGAGGGTACTGGACTCCCTTAGGGGGTGGATTGTAAGGTCCCACATCGGTAGGGGAGGGGAACGAAGCATGCCTTATAAGGGTGTGGATACCTCTCCCTAGCATGACGCGTTTTGACGAGTGAGTGTGGGGGGACTTCGGCTATCATCCCTATCGTCAAAGACAAAACTGTAAGGCCTTATGTGCCAATACGGACAATATCGTGCTTGCGAGTGGTCTGGGCTGTTATAAATTCGGCTATCATCCCTATCGTCAAAGACAAAACCGTGAGGCTTTGTGTGCCAAAGCGGACAATATCGTGCTAGCGAGTGGTCTGGACTGTTACACTTGTCCCTCCAACGTCTCAAGACCCTTTGGTCGAGTCTGGCCGGATTGCCTTCGATGAGGAAACAAGCATCGACGATGTTGCAAGAATGACCCTACTTGCACTCTATGCCACCCTAGAAGTCGTCGTCTTTGAATACAACTACGATATTGTCCAGACTTTGATAGATAAGTATGCCAACCTCACCAACAATTATCGCAAATCCTACGAAAGGGAAAGATGAATATAACTGACTCAGACTTTATCAACAAACCACAGGAAAATATTTTTGATCTCGACGCAATCACCTATAGCAGAGTGGGTGCATCCATCTCAGCCATCACACCCGAAACGGACTAATCTTTTTCAATACTGTCTACTGCAATTGCATCTCCACCTGCCGCTTAAAATAAGATCCCAGACCTTGAAGCTTTTCTCCTCTTACTCACCATTTCCTACTTACTATTTCTCACATGTGGTTATTGTTGCCTGATTGTCCTTTTCCTATAGTCACCTTCACTAGTTCCCTTGTGTCCGTTTGTATATTAAAACTTCTCAAAAGTCTACTATGATTTCAATACCTTGGCCCATATTTTATTGATATTATAAGAGTGGGCTTGGCTTAAAAATTACAGCCCACAAACATAAAAGTTTTCCTTATCTATTTGCAGATTCAACACATCTAACATGTTCCAAGGTGCATTCTTTGAACTAGTTTATGCATATAAAATCAAATTTATACAAACTCAACAAAATAAAATCTAGTAATAGGAATACAATTGAAAAAATAAAAATAAGAAAGAATATATTAAGGCATGGATTTGCAAGGAGCAAAGCTAAGTTGAAATCTTTCCCTTTCTTTCTCTCACAACTTGCTTTTAACATTGGGCATTCACTCATTTCCAGACTCAAAATTGAGGATGGCAGCCATTCTTTTAGCACGTCTAACATGTTCCAAGGTGCAAATTGAATACAGTAAGTATTAACATTGATGTTTTCTTTCATGGGGGTACAAAGAGGAAAATTCCTGAAAAATTGTCCAAATTAATCATCAATAGAATTCACAATCAGAACTTGGGTTTTGAAATTTTTATTTTCTACAATTCTTAAAAAGTTATTTTTGTCAGAAAAATTCATCTCGTGTGTTTTTAATCAAATTTTTAACATACATATAAGCATCTTAGATACATAAGTCACTAACAGATTTTATCATAACACAATTATATTACAAAAAAAATTTGCTTTAAGATAAATTTACTAACAAATTTTATCATGGGTTCATGCTATTCATTATACCTCATATTTACCACTCATCTCTTTCAAAATTTGGTATTAACTCAATGGAATAACTTATCACTGTGTACTAATCACTCTCTGCTATAAATATTCCTAATTATTTAAGCGCTAATTAGAAGACAATAAACTTTAATCAAAAGAAAATAACAGCACAAAAACACTTATTAACTAAACCCTTTTCCTATACTCTTTTCCTGAACAGCAGCAACAACAAAAACATGTTCACATTTTTTTAGGAAGCACTGATTCACAACCATGCAACACAGTATTTATGTTTCATGAAATTGAACTGACCTAAACTATAGAACATGGCCTAATCACAGGGAAAAAGGAACAAAACAAAATTACGGCCCAAAGCCAAGTCGACTTCACTCGGCTTCATTAACTCACACCATTATAGCTTCCAAGCGTCAAATCACCCTTGGGCATCCACGCAAACCACTTGCTTATTGAATGGATAACTTTTCAACCCATTGATGCCCCACTGGTGCACGAAATTGTGATCATCAATGGTGCAATCAACATGGTACGCTCAATTGCAATCTCAACTATTTATCACAACTTCGCACAACTAACCAGCAAGTGCATTGGGTCATCCAAGTAATAAACCTTACGCGAGTAAGGGTCGATCCCACGAAGATTGTTGGTATGAAGCAAGCTATGGTCATCTTGTAAATCTCAGTCAGGCAGATTCAAATGGTTATAGATGATTTATGAATAAAGCATAAAATAAAGATAGAGATACTTATGTAATTCATTGGTGAGAATTTCAGATAAGCGTATGGAGATGCTCTGTCCCTTTCGTCTCTCTGCTTTCCTACTGTCTTCATCCAATCCTTCTTACTCCTTTCCATGGCTACAGTCCCGTCCTCTCAGTGAAAATGTTCAACATGCTCTGTCACAGCACGGCTAATCATCTGTCGGTTCTCAATCAGGTTGGAATAGAATCCAGTGATTCTTTTGCGTCTGTCACTAACGCCCAGCCTTCAGGAGTTTGAAGCTCGTCACAGTCATTCAATCATTGAATCCTACTCAGAATACCACAGACAAGGTTTAGACCTTCCGGATTCTCTTGAATGTCGCCATCAATTCTAGCTTATACCACGAAGCTTCTGATTAAGGGATCCAAGAGATATCCACTCAATCTAAGGTAGAACGGAGGTGGTTGTCAGGCACACGTTCATAGGTGAGAAAGATGATGAGTGTCCTGGATCACATTCATAAAAGTGAGGAACAAGTGATATCTTAGAACAAGAATAGGCTGAATTGAATAGAAGAACAATAGTAATTGCATTAATACTCGAGGTACAACAGAGCTCCACACCTTAATCTATGGTGTGTAGAAACTCCACCGTTGAAAATACATAAGAACAAGGTCTAGTCATGGCTGAGAGGCTAGCCTCCATGATCTAAGGACTAGACGTCCAAAGATGATCCTAAGATCTAAAGTGATCAAAATATTCCCGGATGTAAAATACAATAATAAAAGGTCCTATTTATAGATAACTACTAGCTTAGGGTTTACAAAAATGAGTAAATGACATAAAAATCCACTTCCGGGCCCACTTGGTGTGTGTGACATAAAAATCTACTTCCGGGCCCACTTGGTGTGTGCTTGGCCTGAGCATTGAAGCATTTTCGTGTAGAGACTCTTCTTGGAGTTAAATGCCAGCTTTTGTGCCTGTTTGGGCGTTTAACTCCCATTCTTGTGCCAGTTCCGGCGTTTAACGCCGGGCAGTCTTGAGCTGATTTGGAACGCCAGTTTGGACCATCAAATCTCGAGCAAAGTATAAACTATTATATATTGCTGGAAAGCCCAGGATGTCTACTTTCCAACGCAATTGAGAGCGCACAAGTTTGGCTTCTGTAGCTTCAGAAAATCCACTTCGAGTGCAGGGAGGTCAGAATCCAACAGCATCTGCAGTCCTTTTTCAGCCTCTGAATCAGATTTTTTGCTCAGGTCCCTCAATTTCAGCCAGAAAATACCTGAAATCACAGAAAAATACACAAACTCATAGTAAAGTCCAGAAAAGTGAATTTTAACTAAAAACATACTAAAAACAATGTCAAAAAGCGTATAAATTATCCGCTCATCACAACACCAAACTTAAATTGTTGCTTGTCCCCAAGCAACTGAAAATCAAATAAGATAAAAAGAAGAGAATATGCAATGAATTCCAAAAACATCTATGAAGATCAGTATTAATTAGATGAGCGGGGCTTGTAGTTTTTTGCCTATGAACAGTTTTGGCATCTCACTCTATCCTTTGAAATTCAGAATGATTGGCTTCTATAGGAACTCAGAATCCAGATAGTGTTATTGATTCTCCTAGTTAAGTATGATGATTCTTGAACACAGCTACTTTATGAGTCTTGGCCATGGCCCAAAGCACTCTGTCTTCCAGTATTACCACCGGATATATACATGCCACAA
>NC_029774.3:43401358-43402820 GCF_000817695.3 Arachis duranensis
CTTTAAGGCATAGACACTAAGACACTAATGATCATAAGACACAAACATAGATAAACATAAGCATAAAAATTCGAAAAACAGGAAAATAAAGAACAAGGAAGTTAAAGAACGGGTCCACCTTAGTGATGGCGGCTTGTTCTTCCTCTTGAAGATCTTATGGAGTGCTTGAGCTCCTCAATGTCTCTTCCTTGCCTTTGTTGCTCCTCTCTCATGATTCTTTGATCTTCTCTAATTTCATGAAGGAGAATGGAATGTTCTTGGTGCTCCACCCTTAGTTGTCCCATGTTGGAACTCAATTCTCCTAGGGAGGTGTTGATTTGCCCCCAATAGTTTTGTGGAGGAAAGTGCATCCCTTGAGGCATCTCATGAATTTCATGATGAGGAGGAATCTCCTCATGTCCATGAGTGGGATCTCTTGTTTGCTCCATCCTCTTCTTTGTGATGGGCTTGTCTTCATTAATGAGGATGTCTCCCTCTATGTTAATTCTTTGGGTCCGGGATCACACTTTGATCATGGTTCTTGGTGATCCATGCATTGGCATAGAACTCTTGAACCATTAAGATTCCGACTTGTTGAATGGGGCTGGTAAGAACTTCCCAACCTCTCCTTTGGATCTCATGTCGGATCTCCGGATATTCACTCTTTTTGAGTTTGAAAGGGACCTCGGGGATCACCTTCTTCATGGCCACAACTTCATAGAAGTGGTCTTGATGCACCCTTGAGATGAATCTCTCCATCTCCCATGACTCGGAGGTGGAAGCTTTTGCCTTCCCTTTCCTCTTTCTAGAGGTTTCTCCGGCCTTAGATGCCATAAATGGTTATGGAAAAACAAAAAGCAATGCTTTTACCACACCAAACTTAGAAGGTTTGCTCGTCCTCAAGCAAAAGAAGAAAGAAGAGAGTAGAAGAAGAAGAAAGATAGGAGATGGAGGGGGCTTTGTGGTACGGCCAAGAGGGAGAAGTAGTGTTGAGGTTGTGTGAAAATGAAGTAGTGAAGAAGGATTTATATAGGGGTGGAGAGAGGGGTAGGGTTCGGTCATGTATGGGTGGGTTTGGGAGGGAAAGTGGATTGAATTTGAATGGTGAGGTAGGTGGGGTTTTATGAAGGATGGATGTGAGTAGTGAAGAGAATAGTAGGATTTGATAGGTGAGGCATTTTTGGGGAAGAGGTGTTGAAGTGATTGGTGAATGGGTGAAGAAGAGAGAGAATTGTGGGGTGGGTGGGGATCCTGTGGGTCCACAAATCCTGAGGTGTCAAGAAAAATTGATCCCTGCACCAAGTGGCGAGCAAAAATGCTCCTTCTGCCAATTCTGGCGTTAAACGCCGGGCTGGTGCCCATTTCTGGCGTTTAACGCCAGCTTCTTGCCCCTTCCTGGCGTTTAACGCCAGTCTGGTGCCCCTTTCTGGCGTTAAACGCCCAGAATGGTGCCAGACTGGGCGTTAAACGCCCATTTGCTGCC
>NC_029774.3:43403137-43405027 GCF_000817695.3 Arachis duranensis
ATCCATGCACTTTCCAGTCTCTAGGACTATGAAATCAGTAGGGATGTAATGGTCTTCAATCTTTACTACAACATCCTCTACAAGTCCATAAGCTTGTTTTCTTGAATTGTCTGCCATCTCTAGTGAGATTCTTGCAGCTTGTACCTCAAAGATCCCTAGCTTCTCCATTACAGAGAAAGGCATGAGCTTTATGCTTGACCCTAGGTCACACAGAGCCTTCTTGAAGGTCATGGTGCCTACTATACAAGGTATTGAGAACTTCCCAGGGTCCTGTCTCTTTTGAGGTAATCTCTGCCTAGTCAAGTCATCTAGTTCTTTGGTGAGCAAAGGGGGTTCATCCTCCCAAGTCTCATTACCAAATAACTTGTCATTTAGCTTCATGATTGCTCCAAGGTACTTAGCAACTTGCTCTTCAGTGACATCTTCATCCTCTTCAATGGAAGAATACTCATCAGAGCTCATGAATGGCAGAAGTAAATCCAATAGAATCTCTATGGTCTCAGTGTGAGCCTCAGATTCCCATGGTTCCTCATTAGGGAACTCATTGGAGGCCAGTGGACGTCCATTGAGGTCTTTCTCAGTGGCGCTCATTGCCTCTTCCTCCTCTCCAAATTTGGCCATGTTGATGGCCTTACACTCTCCTTTTGGATTCTCTTCTGTATTGCTTGGAAGAGTACTAGGAGGGAGTTCAGTAACTTTCTTGCTTAGCTGACCCACTTGTGCCTCCAAGTTTCTAATGGAGGATCTTGTTTCAGTCATGAAACTTTGAGTGGTTTTGATTAGATCAGAGACCATGGTTGCTAAGTCAGAGTGGCTCTGCTTAGAATTCTCTGTCTGTTGCTGAGAATATGATGGAAAAGGCTTGCCATTGTCAAACATGTTTCTTTCACCATTATTGTTGTTGAAACCTTGTTGAGGTCTCTATTGATCCTTCCATGAGAGATTTGGATGATTTCTCCATGATGGATTATAGGTGTTTCCATAGGGTTCTCCCATGTAATTCACCTCTTCCATTGATGGGTTCTCAGGATCATAAGCTTCTTCTTCAAATGAAGCGTCCTTAGCACTGCCTGGTGCAGCCTGCATTCCAGACAGACTTTGAGAAATCATATTGACTTGCTGAGTCAATATTTTGTTCTGAGCCAATATGGCATTCAGAGTATCCATCTCAAGAACTCCTTTCTTCTGATTCGTCCCATTGTTCACAGGATTCCTTTCAGAAGTGTACATGAATTGGTTATTTGCAACCATTCCAATGAGTTCTGGAGCTTCTGCAGGCGTCTTCTTCAGATGAAGAGATCCTCCAGCAGAGCTGTCCAATGACATCTTGGACAGTTCAGACAGACCATCATAGAAGATGCCTATGATGCTCCATTCAGAAAGCATGTCAGAAGGACACTTTCTGATCAATTGTTTATATCTTTCCCAAGCTTCACAGAGGGGTTCACCTTCCTTCTGTCTGAAGGTTTGGACTTCCACTCTAAGCTTACTCAATTTTTGAGGTGGAAAGAACTTTGCCAAGGAGGCATTGACTAGCTTTTCCCAAGAGTTCAGGCTTTCTTTAGGTTGTGAGTCCAACCATATCCTAGCTCTGTCTCTTACAGCAAAAGGGAATAGCATAAGTCTGTAGACCTCAGGGTCAACCCCATTGGTCTTAACAGTGTCACAGATTTGCAAGAATTCAGCTAAAAACTGATGAGGATCTTTCAATGGAAGTCCATGAAACTTGCAATTCTGTTACATTAGAGAAACTAATTGAGGCTTAAGCTCAAATTTGTTTGCTCCAATGGAAGGGATAGAGATGCTTCTCCCATAGAAGTCGGGAGTAGGTGCAGTAAAGTCACCCAGCACCTTCCTTGCATTGTTGGCATTGTTGTTGTGTTTGGCTGT
>NC_029774.3:43405189-43405575 GCF_000817695.3 Arachis duranensis
CTCATATGAAAGAGAAGAGAACAAGAAAATATGGAATCCTCTATGTCACAGTATAGAGATTCCTTGAGGTGTTAGAGGAAAAGAAAATTAGAAGGAAGAGGTAGAAGAATTCGAACTTAGAAAGATAGAGTTCGAATTGTGCATTGAGGAGGAGTGTTAGTCCATAAATAGAATGATGTGAGAAGAGGGGAAGAAATTTTCGAAAACTAAAGTGAATTAATTAAAAGAAATTTTGAAAAAATGGTAATTGATTTTCGAAAACTAAGATTGAGAAAGAAATAAAGTGATTTTGAAAAAGATTTTGAAATTGGAAATCAAAGAGATATGATTGAAAACTATTTTGAAAAAGATGTGATTAAGAAGATATGATTGAAAAGATATGATTG
>NC_029774.3:43405631-43406354 GCF_000817695.3 Arachis duranensis
AAGATATGATTGAAAAACAATTTAAAAAGATTTGATTTTTAAAATTAATGACTTGGCTAACAAGAAAAGATATGATTCAAATATTAAACCTTTCTCAACAGAAAAGGCAACATACATGAAATGTTTGAATCAAATCATTAATTGTCAGCAAGTATTTTTGAAAATGAAGAGAAAATAATTTTGAAAAGAAATGTTTGAAAAGATATGATTTGAAAAAGATTTGATTTTGAAAACTTGAAAAAAATTTGCATTAAAAACAAAATCTTCCCTCTTGTGCCATCCTAGCGTTAAACGCCCAGAATGGTATCCATTCTGGCATTTAACGCCCAAAATGCTACCCTTTTGGGCGTTAAACGCCCAGCCAGGCACCCTAACTAGCGTTTAAACGCCAGTTTTCCTTCCTTACTGGGCGTTTTGAACGCCCAGCTTTTTCTGTGTAATTCCTCTGCTGTATGTTCTGAATCTTCGATTCTCTGTATTATTGACTTGAAAAGACACAAATTAAAAATTTTTTTGGATTTTTAATAATGAGGAATAATCAAAATGAAACTAAGATCAAATAAACAATGCATGCAAGACACCAAACTTAGAAGTTTGTATACTACTGACACTAACAAGTTGAGAATGCATATGAGAAACAACAAAACACACAAAACAAGAGAATTTAAAGATCAGAGCAAGTAAATCATCAAGAACAACTTGAAGATCAATGAAGACACATGA
>NC_029774.3:43407701-43407902 GCF_000817695.3 Arachis duranensis
CAAATCATATCTTCTCAATCACATCTTTTTAAAACTAATCATATCTTCTTAACCACATCTTTTTCAAAATAGTTTTCAATCGAATCTTTTTGATTTCTAATTTCAAAATCTTTTTCAAAAATCACTTGATTTCTTTTCCACTTTCATTTTCGAAAATCAATTAGTGTTTTTCAAAAATGTTTTCAAAATCTTTCACTCAAA
>NC_029774.3:43407989-43408328 GCF_000817695.3 Arachis duranensis
ATCCCTCCTCCTCAATGCACAATTCAAACTCTGTCTCACTAAGTTCGAATTCTTCTACCTCTTTCTTCTATTTTTCTTTTCCTGTGACACCCTCAAGGAATCTCTATACGTGACATAGAGGATTCCACATTTTCTTGTTCCCTTCTCTTTCTTATGAGCAGGAACAAGGACAAAAGCATTCTTGTTGAGGCTGATCCTGAACCTGAAAGGACCTTGAAGCGAAAGCTAAGAGAAGCCAAGGCACAACCCTCTGTAGAGGACCTAACAGAAATCTTCAAAGAAGAAGAACACATGGCAGCCGAGAACAACAACAATGCCAACAATGCAAGGAAGGTGCTG
>NC_029774.3:43408402-43408678 GCF_000817695.3 Arachis duranensis
ATGGGAGAAGCATCTCTATCCCTGCCATTGGAGCAAACAACTTTGAGCTTAAGCCTCAATTAGTTTCTCTAATGCAACAGAATTGCAATTTCCATGGACTTCCATTGGAAGATCCTCATCAGTTTTTAGCTGAATTCTTGCAAATCTGTGACACTGTCAAGACTAATGGGGTTGACCCTGAGGTCTACAGACTGATGCTATTCCCTTTTGCTGTAAGAGACAGAGCTAGAATATGGTTGGACTCACAACCTAAAGAAAGCCTGAACTCTTGGGAAA
>NC_029774.3:43410297-43411194 GCF_000817695.3 Arachis duranensis
AGTTTGGTGTTGAACCCCCACATTCAAACTCTAAGTTTGGTGTTGGGAGGTTCCAACATAGCTCTGAGCATTTCTGAGGCTTCATGAGAGTCCTCTGTCAAGCTAATGACATTAAAGAAGCGCTTGTTGGGAGGCAACCCAATGTTATATTTTATCTATTCTGTTTTGTTATATTTTTTGTAGGTTGATGATCATGAGAAGTCACAAAATCAATGAAAAAAAGCAAAAACAGAATGAAAAACAGAAAGAAAAATAGCACACCCTGGAGGAGAGCGCACTGGCGTTTAAACGCCAGTGAGGCTAGCAGATGGGCGTTTAACGCCCAGTCTGGCACCATTCTGGGCGTTTAACGCCAGAAAGGGGCACTAGACTGGCGTTAAACGCCAGAAAAGGGCAAGAAGCTGGCGTTAAACGCCAGAAATAGGCATCAGCCCGGCGTTTAACGCCAGAAATGGCTAAAAATGCATTTTTTCATGCCATTTGGTGCAGGGATGACTTTTCCTTGACACCTCAGGATCTGTGGACCCCACAGGATCTCCACCTACCCCACCACTCTCTCTCTTCTTCACCCATTCACCAATCACCTCAACACCTCTTCCCCAAAAACCCTTCACCTATCAAATTCCATCTTTCTCTTCACCACTCACATCCATCCTTCAAAAAACCCCACCTACCTCACCATTCAAATTCAAACCACTTTCCCACCCAAACCCACCCTCAATTGACCGAACCCTATCCTTCCCCCTCTCCTATATAAAACCATCTTCACTCCTTCATTTTCACACAACCTAAACACCACTTCTCCCCCTTTTGGCTGAACATAAAGCCATTCCCTTCTTCCTCATTTCTTCTTCTTCTACTCTCTTCTTTCTTCTTTTACTCGAGGACGAGCAAACA
>NC_029774.3:43411261-43412034 GCF_000817695.3 Arachis duranensis
AAAAGCATTGCTTTTTATTTTTCCATAACCATTTATGGCATCTAAGGCCGGAGAAACCTCTAGAAAGAGGAAAGGGAAGGCAAAAACTTCCACCTCCGAGTCATGGGAGATGGAGAGATTCATCTCAAGGGTGCATCAAGACCACTTCTATGAAGTTGTGGCCTTGAAGAAGGTGATCCCCGAGGTCCCTTTTCACTCAAAAAGAGTGAATATCCGGAGATCCGACATGAGATCCGAAGAAGAGGTTGGGAAGTTCTTATCAACCCCATTCAACAAGTCGGAATCTTAATGGTTCAAGAGTTCTATGCCAATGCATGGATCACCAAGAACCATGATCAAAGTGTGAACCCGGACCCAAAGAATTGGCTTACTATGGTTCGGGGGAAATACTTGGATTTTAGTCCGGAAAATGCTTACAGTCATTTGTGAAGAGGGCGCCCTTACACTAGAAGGGTCAACTTTGATCAAAGGTTAGACCAAGTCCTCATAGACATCTTTGAAGAGGGCGTTCAATGGAAGAGTGATTCAAGAGGGAAGCCGGTTCAACTGAGAAGGCATGACTTCAAGCCCGTGGCTAGGGGATGGTTGGAGTTTATCCAACGCTCAATCATTCCCACTAGCAACCGGTCCGAAGTTACCATAGACCGGGCTATCATGATTCATAGCATCAGGATTGGAGAAGAAATAGAAGTTCATGAGGTTATATCTCAAGAACTTTATAAGGTGGCGGACAAGTCTTCTACCTTGGCAAGGTTAGCCTTTCCTCATCTCAT
>NC_029774.3:43412323-43412569 GCF_000817695.3 Arachis duranensis
GAATCATGAGAGAGGAGCAACAAAGACAAGGAAGAGACATTGAGGAACTCAAGCACTCCATAGGATCTTCAAGAGGAAGAAAGAGCCGCCATCACTAAGGTGGACCCGTTCCTTAATTTCCTTGTTCTTTATTTTCCGGTTTTTCGAATTTTAGTGCTTATGTTTATCTATGTTTGTATCTTGTGATCATTAGTGTCCTAGTGTCTATGCCTTAAAGTTATGAATGTCCTATGAATCCATCACTTT
>NC_029774.3:43413659-43414328 GCF_000817695.3 Arachis duranensis
TCTCTACACGAAAATGCTTCATTGCTAAGCCCAAGCACATACCAAGTGGGCCCGGAAGTGGATTTTTATGTCATTTACTCATCTCTGTACACCCTAGGCTACTAGTTTTCTATAAGTAGGACATTATACTATTGTATTTTCATCTTGGTTCTTCTGGTTCCCTCCCTGGGGCCGAAACCAATGATCACTCTTGTTCTTATGTATTTTCAACGGTGGAGTTTCTACACACCATAGATTAAGGTGTGGAGCTCTGCTGTACCTCGAGTATTAATGCAATTACTATTGTTCTTCTATTCAATTCCGCTTGTTCTTGTTCTAAGATATCACTTGTTCTTCAACTTGATGAATGTGATGATCTGTGACACTCATCATCATTCTCACCTTTGAACGTGTGACTGACAACCACCTCCATTCTACCTTCGATTTGGTGCACGAAATTGTGATCAATACTTTTCACAAATCAAATAATCCCCGGTGATGAATCCAAAAACTCGGTGTTCAATACCATGGCATAAACACAACTTCGCACAACTAACCAGCAAGTGTACTGGGTTGTCCAAGTAATAAACCTTACGCGAGTAAGGGTCCATCCCACAGAGATTGTTGGTATGAAGCAAGCTATGGTCACCTTGTAAATCTTAGTCAGGCAGACTCAAATGGATATGAATG
>NC_029774.3:43414428-43414841 GCF_000817695.3 Arachis duranensis
TGCACCAAATGGCATGCAAAAATGCGTTTTTAGCCATTTCTGGCGTTAAACGCCGGGCTGGTGCCCATTTCTGGCGTTTAAACGCCCAGAATGGTGCCAGACTGGGCGTTAAACGCCCAACAGCTAGCCTTACTGGCGTTTAAACGCCAGCACGCTCTCCTCCAGGGTGTGCTGTTTTTCTTTCTGCTTTTCATTCTGTTTTTGCTTTTTTTCATTGATTTTGTGACTTCTCATGATCATCAACCTACAAAAAAAAATATAAAATAACAAAAGAGAATAAATAAAATATAACATTGGGTTGCCTCCCAACAAACGCTTCTTTAATGTCATTTGCTTGACAGAGGACTCTCATGGAGCCTCAGAAATGCTCAGAGCTATGTTGGAACCTCCCAACACCAAACTTAGAGTTTGAA
>NC_029774.3:43416578-43417266 GCF_000817695.3 Arachis duranensis
TACATGAATTGGTTATTTGCAACCATTTCAATCAGCTCTTGAGCTTCTGTAGGCGTCTTCTTCAGATGAAGAGAGCCTCCAGCAGAGCTATCCAAAGACATTTTGGATAGTTCAGAGAGACCATCATAGAAAATACCTATGATGCTCCATTCAGAAAGCATATCAGTGGGGCACTTTCTGATTAACTGTTTGTATCTTTCCCAAGCTTCATAGAGGGATTCTCCTTCTTTCTGTCTGAAGGTTTGGACTTCCACTCTAAGCTTACTCAATTTTTGAGGTGGAAAGAACTTTGCCAAGAAGGCATTGACTAGCTTTTCCCAAGAGTTCAGGCTTTCTTTAGGCTGTGATTCCAACCATATCCTAGCTTTGTCTCTTACAGCAAAAGGGACCATATCCTAGCTCTGTCTCTTACAGCAAAAGGGAATAGCATAAGTCTGTAGACCTCAGGATCAACCCCATTAGTCTTGATAGTGTCACAGATTTGCAAGAACTCAGCTAAGAACTGATGAGGATCTTCCAATGGAAGTCCATGGAACTTGCAATTCTGTTGCATTAGAGAAACTAATTGAGGCTTAAGCTCAAAGTTGTTTTCTCCAATGGTAGGGATAGAGATGCTTCTCCCATAGAAGTCGGGAGTAGGTGCAGTAAAGTCACCCAGCACCTTCCTTGCATTGTTGGCATTGTTGTT
>NC_029774.3:43417584-43417952 GCF_000817695.3 Arachis duranensis
GTTCGAATTTTGCATTAAGGAATAGTGTTAGTCCATGAATAGAAGGAGGTGAGAAGAAGGGAAGCAATTTTCGAAAATTAAGTAAAAGATTTTGAAAACATTTTGAAAAACACTAATTGATTTTCGAAAATCAAGAGTGGAAAAGAAATCAAGTGATTTTTGAAAAAGATTTTGAACTTAGAAATTAAAAAGATATGATTGAAAATTATTTTGAAAAAGATGTGGTTAAGAAGATATGATTGATTTTTAAAAAAGATGTGATTGAGAAGATATGATTTGAAAAACATTTTAAAAAAATTTGATTTTGAAAATTAATGACTTGGCTAACAAGAAAAGATATGATTCAAACATTAAACCTTTCTCAACAG
>NC_029774.3:43421138-43430513 GCF_000817695.3 Arachis duranensis
AGAAACTCCACCGTTGAAAATACATAAGAACAAGGTCTAGGCATGGCCGAGAGGCCAGCCTCCATGATCTAAGGACTAGACGTCCAAAGATGATCCTATGATCTAAAGTGATCAAAAGATTCCCGGATGTAAAATACAATAGTAAAAGGTCATATTTATAGATAACTAGTAGCTTAGGGTTTACAAAAATGAGTAAATGACATAAAAATCCACTTCCGGACCCACTTGGTGTGTGCTTGGGCTGCGCATTGAAGCTTTCATGTGTAGAGACTTTTCTTGGAGTTAAACGCCAGCTTTTGTGCCAATTTGGGCGTTTAACTCCCATTCTTGTGCCAGTTCCGGCGTTTAACGCCGGGCAGTCTTGAGCTGATTTGGAACGCCGGTTTGGGCCATCAAATCTCGAGCAAAGTATGGACTATTATATATTTCTGGAAAGCCCAGAATGTCTACTTTCCAACGCAATTGAGAGCGCGCCAAGTGGGCTTCTGTAGCGCCAGAAAATACACTTCGAGTGCAGGGAGGTCAGAATCCAACAGCATCTGTAGTCCTTTTTCAGCCTCTAAATCAGATTTTTTACTCAGGTCCCTCAATTTCTGCCAGAAAATACCTGAAATCACAGAAAAACACACAAACTCATAGTAAAGTCCAGAAAAGTGAATTTTAACTAAAAACTAATAAAAATATAATAAAAACTAACTAAAACATACTAAAAACAATGCCAAAAAGCGTATAAATTATCCGCTCATCACCCACCATAAATACTACAGAGTCTCATCCACCAAAGGCCACATGTCCCCGATCCTCACCATCCCACTATTTTAAATTATATCTAAACGATTGAAGAGCGTGGAACATCACCTACCACACAACCACAACGCCACATGTGAACATCTTCCAAAAGTTTAATTCAGTTTTAGTCTATATATATAAGTTTTCTTTCTTCAATCTCTCCCATCTAAAATGTTGGAAGGATAAATAAAAACTAGTATGAGTTTATTAGTGTACTATAATACTAAGATTATACTATATACATATAAAAGTGTGAGATTTATGTGTGAGAATTTACTTTCTTTTGTTATTTTCTATATTATGTTGTTGTCGAATTATAAGATAGACTATAAAAACATACAGAAACATATTTTACAAAAAGATAAGAGTATTTTATACAAATAATCAGTGTTAGTATTATGTGAGTTAATACATTTACAAATAATGAAATGTAATCGATAAAGCTAGTATGTAAGAAATGTTTTGATTTATTGATAGAATTAAGTTCACATGCTAATCATAGAATTATATGTTAAGTTTGCGTTGTTAGTATTAATTAAGAAGCAGAAAAATCAAACATGAATGAAGGAGAAGATAGAGAATGTAAAGAAAATAATAGTAATAATGAAGAGGAGTTCTTCGCCAACTATGAAATCTTAGAAAGAAATGATGAAAAAAATGAGACAGACAACGTAGATATTTAAGTTGTAGTAAATCTAGTAGCAAACCAATTTCTTTTGTGTGTTATTTTTCATGTGTACTTTATGTCTTAAGATTATTTAGCACTAAAATTTTTTAAGTATATAAACTCGGATAAGTGAACGTAAGTTTTTTTATTATAACAATAGTTAAGTAACAAGAAATATTTGTAGCAAGTTCAAATATTTTCCTTCTTGCTTGTTTCATTTATTTGCATTCTTTATAGGTTACCCTTTGTTAGTTGAAGGAAGGAATTTAGGTTAGATATGTGCACCTAAATGTTATATTGAAGTAATTGATTTTGAAGTAATCTTTTTAAAAGATATAATTAAAATCATTTTTTTAATATATTTTTATTTATAACAGTATGAATATGAGTCTATAGCGTTCTGTGCCAAAGCATGTAATTATAATACGGAAGAAGTTGTTTTTATTTATTCGAGCAAGCATTATTCGTAGAAAAGATGGTTGAGAGATTAGAAGATATAATGATAAATATATCTTATTATGGATTCAATTTTTTTAAGGTCACTTTAAAGTGGACTCGAGTATGATTGTTAAGGCTATAAGATCATTAAATGAAAGGTTAAGTAATGTTTTCATCCCTAAGGTCTTGGGTCAAAATAAAAATCGTCCCTAGCCTTTTTTTTTATTAAAATCATTTTCAACTTTACAAAACGTTATAAAATCATCCTTTTGTCAATAAATAATATTTTTCAGACAGTTTTACCTTTAAACAAAAATAAAAAAATCCTTCCTACTCTCACTAATCACCACTAACCCCTCTCTCCCTTCGGTGGGCATCACTCTCTCCCTCATCATCATCACTTTCGCTGGGCATCCCTCTCTTCCTCATCAGTCATTACCACCACAACACTCTTCATAATTTGCTGTAGGTACCTCAAAAAATGCACCTTCAAGAGACTATTCCCTAGAAGCCAATAACTCTAATAGGGCCTTTACTGCCTTCACTTTCATCTCCATTATTGCAGCAATATTTGGAAATGGCATACTCCCAGAAATACAAATAATCCAATCAAATTAAATGATGATGATTTAATAAGCATAATAATATGATTATGAATGATATAAATGAATGCATGCAGGCAACTGTAGCACCCCCGGTCATAGAGAAGATGATAATAGGGCCCATCATGTGTTGTGCTATAAAATGTGTCACGTTTATTTCTGCTGTAGTTTCTGCATATTGGGCATTTGGAAACAAGTCCAATGCTATTATCTTGAAGAGCCTTCTTCCATATGACAGCCCTTCTCTCACTCCCACTTGGCTCCTCCGCCTTCTCTCTCTCCCACGGCCAACGAAGTCAGACGGAAAACTGATGAAAAGAGGATGCGGAAATTAGGGGACGCCGGTGAAGGTCATGGAGAGATAAAGTAAGGGAAAAAAGGGGTAGGGTTTTTTAATTTGGCAAGGCTTTCTCTCTCTCTTCTCAATTTAAAATTGAGTTGACGTTGCCATTGTTGTTGTTTGAATGAAGGAATAGTTGGTGTTGTAATGGGTTTAAATTGATGGAAGCGATGGTGACGATGCAGGGTTAGTTGTGAGGCTGAGGAGGGTGTTTTTATTTTGTTTAAGGGCAAAATCGTCTCGTGGACAAAAGGATGAATTTATAACGTTTTGTAAAGTTGAAGATGATTTTAATAAGAAAAAAAGGTCAGAGACAATTTTGATTTTAACCCAAGATCTTAGAAATGAAAACAATACTTAACCCTTAAATGAAGCTGATCCACCTCTAAAAGTATGATTTATGATTGCAAGATTCAATTCAGGTTCAAGTATACAATAAGCTATTGTAAAATGTGGGTGGTAAAATAAAGGTCAATCGAAAATATCTTTTATAATTGGAAAGATTCTTATAAAAATTTTCTGTCGTATGTATGGCAATTTGTGCTAAGATGTTTCAATTTGTGGTTTAAATTGATATCATATCTTTCGTGGATCTAAAATGTGTCAAACTAAGGCATTGAATATTTTGGAGTTCTTATAATTACATTAGAATGTTTAAACACTAAATTAATACTTTAATATGAGAAGAAAAAATGGCATGGGATATGAGAAGAAAAAATGGCATGTGAAAAAGAGTGAGGCACTTGGGGTAAAAATAAGGGCAATTTATACAAATAAAATGGTTGAAGGAAAACGTTATACAAATACAACATTGACAAACTCCAGATACAAATGCAACAAACGCAATTATATGTAATTTTTGACACCCTCTAGCAGAACCCAAATGCACGTAATCCGCTATACCCTCTCGCGGATTACGTTGAGAGTCTGCATAATATAAACTGCTACACCTTATAGTGGTTTATGACCAAATTTTTGAAAGTATAATTTGCTACACCCTGTAACGGATTATGAGGAGAATGGCTCATTATATAAACCTGTGTAATAGTAATAACCAAGGGATTGCTTTTGCCGACCCCAGGTCGACGCAGGTTCCATACGATGCTATACTCAGAGGGTCGTCGCAGGCGCCGACTAGAGTTCCAGCGTCGGATATGCCCGATAACAGACGTGTGGAGCGGAGACGACGCATTGGTACATGTGCCAGTGATCGCGAGTGGCGATGGCTCGACGACCGATGCAGAAGGAGCAGGTTGGTGGTGATGATGGAGGCCAGGCAGATCATCGCCTTCGTCGATCTAGAGCTAGACGATGGGCTGCTCGTGCTGGACGAGCACCTCCCGTCCACCATGACGACGAGGCTGGATCGTCCCGTGCTCACCCTACTAACACTCAGGTTGGTGGCAATGCGGAGGCTAGTATGGATGGTATACCTTTTACTCACGTATCTAGCTCTCAGGTACTGCATGAGTGTAGCACGCAGATGTTAGCTGATCTTGCTACCACTACTTTCACCATGGATTTGGATGATCAACTGGCTGGATCCCAATTTTATGCAGATTTTGCTGAGATCATATGGGATGACGATGTTCATCAGTACTAGAGTTCGATTCCAGGTGGCCCGTCTGACCCTCAGAAGTATAGGCCACAGCCAATGCATGTGCCATCCTAGGTTCCTGAGTCCCAGCTTTCGGTCGACCTGAATGAGTTCGCAGGTAGTCCGTACGACACTTGGTTCGGCAGGGGAGACGCTGCCATCTGTATTTGGAGTTGGGCTACAGGAGGCTCCGCCCGGAGATCGGCGAGCGGCCAGGGTTAGGTGTCCGACTCGATGTGGCACAGGCTCGCACCTACTTGGTCCATTCGGGGGCGACCATGATGTTGATGGTGACCAACAGTAGCGCCCATTGTCTTAGTTCCGACCGTTATCATTGTATGAATTATGACTTATTTATTTTCTGTTAGGGTTAACGACTTGTGACAGTTATATTTGTATGACTTATGTAGTTAACTTATTTTGTGTTAGTGTTAATGCCTGGTGGCTATTATTTTTGTACGACTTATTGCAAATGACGATTACATTTTGTATCAATTTGTGCATTTTGCATTATGGGTTGTTACTATTACACAGATTTATATAATGAGTCACTCTTCTCATAATCCGCTACAGGGTGTAGCGGATTATGCTTTCAAAAAATTTGGTCATAAACCGCTACAAGGTGTAGCGATTTATGTTATGCATACTCTCAACATAATCCGCAAGAGGATATAGCAGATTACGTACATTTGGGTTCCGCTAGAGGGTGTCGTGAATTACATACAATTGTGTTTGTTGTATTTGCGTCTGAAGTTTGCCAATGTTGTATTTGCATAACATTTTTTTTCAATCACTTTATTTGTATAAATTACCCTAAAAATAAGTGCAAATGTGCCTTCAGATAAAAAAGATAAATAATAAAAGTAATGTTTTAAAAATTAGGTTAAATTAGTCAATGAATTGGTAGAACCTAAAATCAATGAAAAGTTTGGTTTGAGTTGCACAAAGAATCGTCAAAATAAAATACTAGTATAAAATAAAAAATATATCGGTCAAATCGAATTGGGACTATTAGAAACAAGAGACTGAGAGAGTAATCTGAAAAATGTATTATGTTGAGTGGGATGAAATGTACAATATACAAGGGATATTTATAGGTGCTAAATGAATCAGAGTAATAAAGGCATAAAATCCTATAATTAATATACAGATATACTATATAAATATAGACGATACTAATTGGTCTAAATTGATGCTAATGATTCTCTAACAGACCCCCTCAAACTCAAGTGGGAGCTAAGGATACTAACTTGAGTTTGGATAACAAAGTTCAGAAATGAGTCAGGTGATGAGTTTTCGTGAAGATATCAGCAGTCTGATCCAGTGTTCCAACAGCAATGAGACAAACAGCATCAATAAGGATACGTTGCTGAACAAAGTGACAATCAATCTCAATGTGTTTGGTGTGTTCATGAAACACATCATTATGGGCGATCTGAATAGCACTACGGTTATCACAAAAAACATCAGTAGGGGACGACTAAGGAGCACCCAGATCTTCGAGAAGCCAACGAACTGAGATAACTTCATCAGCGGTGTCAGCGAGAGCACGGTACTCAGCTTCTGTGCTTGAGCAAGCAATGAACGTTTGCTTCTTAGCACGCCAAGAAATGAGTGCGTCGCCAAGAAACAAACAGTAACCAGTAGTAGAATGACGATCAATGGGATCACCAGCCCAATCAGCATCGGAGTAAGCCTGAAGAGACAAAGAGGAATGGGCAGAAAAATAAAGGCCATGAAATAGAGTGCCTTTAATGTAGCGAAGAATGCGAAGAACTGCCGCATAGTGAGTAGTACGAGGAGCTGACAAGAACTGGCTAAGTACATGAACCGGATAGATGATGTCTTGTCGGGTGACAGTTAAGTAGACGAGACTGCCAACTAACTATCAATAGAGAGTTGGATTATCCAAAACAGTGCCATCCATAGGGGTAAATCGAACAATAGAATGCGACTATCTGTAATCCCAGCACGAGAAAAAAGATCTGAAGCATACTTAGCCTGAGAGAGATAGATGTCATCATCGGTGAAAATGACCTCGAGACCAAGAAAATAGTTGAGAGAACCAAGATCTTTTATCTCAAAGGTACAGTAAAGTGAGGCCTTGAGATCAGAGATACCATCAACATCATCCCCAGTAATGATCATGTCATCAACATACAAAAGTAGAAGAACAACTCCACGTTCATTTTTACGAATGAAGAGGGCATTCTCATGAGGGCTAGAAGTAAAACCAAGACTGCATATGGTAGTGCTGAACTTGTCAAACCATTCACGAGGAGCTTGCTTAAGTTCATAAAGTGCCTTGCGAAGGAGACAAACCTTATTAGAAGGACAAGGATATCCCGGAGGTGGTTTGATGAGCGGATATTTTATACGCTTTTTGGGGGTAATTTCATGTAGATTTTAGTATGTTTTAGTTGGTTTTTAGTATATTTTTATTAGTTTTAAAAAATCATATTTCTGGACTTTACTATGAGTTTGTGTATTTTTTTGTGATTTCAGGTATTTTTCTGGCTGAAATTGAGGGAGCTGAGCAAAAATCTGATTTAGGCTGAAAAAGAACTACTGATGCTGTTGGATTCTGACCTCCCTGCACTCGGAATGAATTTTTTGGAGCTACAGGAGTCCAATTGGCGCGATCTCAATTGGGTTGGAAAGTAGACATCTAGGGCTTTCCAGCCATATATAATAGTCCATACTTTGCGTGAAGATAGATGACGTAAACTGGCGTTCAACACCAGTTCCATGTTGCAGTCTGGCATTCAGCGCCAGAAACAGGTTGCAAGTTGGAGTTCAACGCCAGAAACAGGTTACAACCTGGCGTTCAACTCCAGAAACAGCCCAGGCACATGAGAAGCTTAAGTCTCAGGCCCAGCACACACCAAGTGGGCCCAAGAAGTGGATTTTTGCACTATCCATCTTAGTTTACTCATTTTCTGTAAACCTAGGTTACTAGTTTAGTATTTAAACAACTTTTAGAGACTTATTTTGTATCTCATGACATTTTTAGATCTGAATTTTATACTCTTTGATGGCATGAGTCTCTAAACCCCATTGTTGGGGGTGAGGAGCTCTGCAGCGTCTCGATGAATTAATGCAATTATTTCTGTTTTCCATTCAAACATGCTTGTTCCTATCTAAGATGTTCATTCGCGCTTCACTATGAAGAAGGTGATGATCCGTGACACTCATCACCTTCCTTATTCCACGAACGTGTGCCTGACAACCACCTTTGTTCTACATCAGATTGAATGAGTATCTCTTAGATTTCTTAATCAGAATCTTCGTGGTATAAGCTAGAATTGATGGCGGCATTCATGAGAATCTGGAAAGTCTAAACCTTGTCTGTGGTATTCCGAGTAGGATTCAAGGATTGAATGGATGTAACGAGCTTCAAACTCGCGATTGTTGGGTGTAGTGACAAATGCAAAAGGATCAATGGATCTTATTCCGACATGATCGAGAACCAA
Source organism: Arachis duranensis (assembly GCF_000817695.3). Classification (NCBI taxonomy): domain Eukaryota; kingdom Viridiplantae; phylum Streptophyta; class Magnoliopsida; order Fabales; family Fabaceae; genus Arachis; species Arachis duranensis. The sequence goes on from NC_029774.3 coordinate 43,429,045, forward strand.
TAGATGATTAGCCGTGCTGTGACAGAGCATTTGGACATTTTCACTGAGAGGATGGAAAGTAGCCATTGACAACGGTGACACCCTACACACAGCTTGCCATGGAAGGAACTTTGCACTTTTGAAAGTGAGGAAGCATTATGTTACAGAAATTCAGAAGACAAAGCATCTCCAAAACTTCAACATATTCTCCATTATTGAGTAACAATTATTTATTTTATGCCCTTTCACTTTTTACAATTGAACTTGAAAAACACTGTTGTTGGCATCCTGACTAAGAATAATAAGATAACCATAGCTTGCTTCAAACCAACAATCTCCATGGGATTCGACCCTTACTCACGTAAGGTATTACTTGGACAACCCAGTGCACTTGCTGGTTAGTTGTGCGGATTGCAAAAGTGTGATTGCAATTTCGTGCACCAAGTTTTTGGCGCCATTGCCGGGGATTGTTCGAGTTTGGACAACTAAAGGTTTATTTTGTTACTTAGATTAGGAATAAATTATTTTTGATGCTATAGAGTCATTAAATCTGAGTCCTTTATTTTCTTTTCAAATATTTTTCAAAAATATTATTTTTTCCTTATTAATTTTTAATTTTTATGTGAGTTTAGTTTTAAACTTTAAGTTTGGTGTCAAATGCATAGTTCATATTTTCCTTTAAATTTTCGAATTTGTGTTCTTTATTTTTCCTTGATCTTCAAATTGTTCTTGTCAAATTTTCTTGTTTGATCTTTGATTTTTCCTATTTTGTGTATTTTTTGTATTTCCTTGTGCTTTTTCAAAATATTAGTTTTCAAAAAAATATATATTTTTTATATACAATATTAAAACACGTTACATTTATAGCTCAGTTGGCTAGAGCGTTGGCTTATGTTCTTGGCAATTGGGTATCTTCCTTTTAAAACTTTTTTTCAAAAATAATTTTTCTTTGATTAAATCTTGTGCCAAACTTTAAGTTTGGTGTTGTTTCTTTTGTTCTTGGTGTTCTTGTGAATCTTCAACGTGTTCTTGAGTCTTCCTTGTGTTTTGATCTTAAAATTTTTAAGTTTGGTGTATTTTCTAAAAATTTTAAGTTTGGTGTTCTTTCTTTTGTTCTTGGTGTTCTTGTGAATCTTCAAGGTGTTCTTGAGTCTTCCTTGTATTTTGATCTTAAAATTTTTAAGTTTGGTGTTCCTTGGTATTTTTCCTCCAAACTTTTCGAAAACAAGGAGCATTAGATCTAAAAAATTTTAAGCCTTGTGTCTTTTGTGTGTTTTTCTCTTTCATCATAAAATTTAAAATTCAAACAAATATCTTTTCTAACTAATTTTAAGCCATATTTTCGAATTTTTTTGTATAAAAATTCAGATTTCAATTTCAAAATTTTTCAAATCTTATCCTTTTAAGATTTAAAAAAAATTTATATCTTTTTCGAAAATATCCTAACCACTTTCTCTCTCCTCACTTTTTCGAAAATCTTCATAAAATAT
>NC_029774.3:43430594-43433335 GCF_000817695.3 Arachis duranensis
TTATTTATTTTTAATTTTATTGTCGTCTTTATTTTATTTTATTTTATTATTATTATTTCGAAATTTTTATATAATAAAATAAATAAAATAAATTCACATCATCTCCCTTTGTTTATTATGGACTTAAGTGGAAATGAACAGTCTAGAAGAACTCTGGGGTCATATGCTAACCCCACTACTGCTTCATACGGGAGTAGTATCTGTATACCCTCCATCGGAGTCAGTAGCTTTGAGTTGAACCCTCAGCTCATTATCATGGTGTAGCAAAGTTGCCAGTATTTCGGTCTTCCACAGGAAGAACCTACAGAGTTTCTGGCACAGTTTTTACAAATTGATGACACAGTACATGATAAAGAAGTAGATCAGGATGTCTACAGATTATTACTGTTTCCATTTGCTGTAAAAGACCAAGCTAAGAGGTGAAATAACCAACCTAAGGATAGCATAAAGACATGGAAACAGCTGTCAGAAAGATTCCTAAATCACTATTTTCCTCCAAAACGGATGACACAGCTAAGACTGAGCATCCAAGGCTTCAAAAAAGGAGATAATGAATCCCTTTATAATGCTTGGGAGAGATACAAAGAGATGCTAAGAAAATGTCCCTTTAAAATATTTTCAGAGTGGGTGCAGTTAGACATCTTCTATTATGGGCTTAAAGAGAGAGCTCAAACTTCTCTAGACCACTCAGCTGGTGGGTCTATACATATGAGAAAGACAATAGAAGAAGCTCAAGAGCTTATTGATACAGTTGCCAGAAATCAGCATCTGTACCTAAGCAGTGAACCTTCCATCAATGAAGAGGCTAAAACAGTAACTGCTGAACTCAGTCCTGCAGAACAAGTTACTGAATTCAATTAGCAAGTGGATTTTCTGACAAAACAGCTAGCCGAATTCAAGGAGATACTACAAGAAACAAGAATAGCTAATATGTTTAATATGGAAGTACAGTTGAAGCAAACAGAACAACACTTATCAAAACAAATAACAGAAGAGTGTCAAGCAGTTCAATTAAGAAGTGGAAAAACATTAAATACCTCACTTCAAGGTAGCAGAAAGCCAAAAAATGAGCAAACTACCCAAAATCCATCTAAGGACAGTAAGAGCCCAGAGAGGAATAATTCTGGCGCTCAAACGCCAGAAAATGGGTGGAAAGCTGGCGTTGAACGCCCAAACCATGCTCAGTCCTGGCGTTCAACGCCAGAAACAAGCAAGAAATTGGCGTTGAATGCCCAAAGGAAGCACAGTTCTGGCATTTAGACGCCAGAAACAGGTGAGGAGTTGGCGTCTAACGCCACTCCAGCTTCCACCCCTGGCATTCAAACGCCAGTAGGAAATCAGACACATACAAGTGCTGATAGCAACCCCTCTAAAAAGGCTTCTCAACCCACATCTGTAGGCAATAAACCTACAGCAACTAAGGTTGATAAATACAAAGCCAAAATGCCTTATTCTCAAAAACTCTATCAAGCGAAACAGGATAAGCAATTTGCTCGCTTTGCAGACTATCTCAGGACTCTTGAAATAAAGATTCCGTTTGCAGAAGCACTTGAGCAAATACCCTCTTATGCTAAGTTCATGAAAGAGATCTTAAGTCATAAGAAGGATTGGAGGGAAACTGAAAAAGTTTACCTCACTGAAGAATGCAGTGCAGTCATTCTGAAAAGCTTACCTGAGAACCTTAAAGATCCTGGAAGCTTTATGATACCATGCACATTAGAAGGTACTTGTACCAAGCAAGCTCTATGTGATCTTGGGGCAAGTATCAACCTAATACCTGCATCTACTATCAAAAAGCTTGGGTTGACTGATGAAGTCAAACCAATCCGGATATGTCTCCAACTTGCTGATGGTTCTATTAAACACCCATCAGGCGTGATTGAAGACATGATTGTCAAAGTTGGGCCATTTGCCTTTCCCACTGAGTTTGTGGTGCTGGAAATGGAGGAGCCCAAGAGTGCAACTCTCATTCTAGGAAGACCTTTCCTAGCAACTGAACGAACCCTCATTGATGTCCAAAAAGGGGAAGTAACCCTGAGAGTCAATGAGGACGAGTTTAAGTTGAATGTTGTCAAAGCCATGCAACATCCAGACACCCAAAATGACTGCATGAGCATTGATATCATTGACTCTCTGGTAAAAAGAGATCAATATGACTGAGAGTCTCGAATCAGAGCTAGAGGATATCTTTAAAGATGTTCAGCCTGATCTGGAGGAACCGAGAGAATAATAGAACCTCTGAAAATCCCTCAGGAAGAGGAGAAACCTCCCAAACCCGAGCTCAAACCATTACCACCATCCCTGAAATATGCATTTCTGGGAGAAGATGATACCTTTCCTGTAATCATAAGCTCTACCTTAGAGCCACAGGAAGAGGAAGCACTAATCCAAGTGCTAAGGACACACAAGACAGCTCTTGGATGGTCCATCAGTGATCTTAAGGGCATTAGCCCAGCCAGATGCATGCACAAGATACTATTGTAGGGTGACGCTAAGCCAGTGGTTCAACCACAGAGGCGGCTGAATCCAGCCATGAAGGAGGTGGTGTAGAAGGAGGTCACTAAATTACTAGAGGCTGGGATTATTTATCCCATTTCTGATAGCCCATGGGTAAGCCCTGTTCAAGTCGTCCCTAAGAAGGGTGGTATGACAGTGGTTCATAATGAAAAAAATGAACTGGTTCCTACAAGAACAGTTACAGGGTGGCGTATGTGTATTGATTATAGAAGGCTCAATACAGC
>NC_029774.3:43433428-43473357 GCF_000817695.3 Arachis duranensis
GCAGGTCATGAATACTACTGCTTCCTGGATGGATATTCAGGTTATAATCAAATTACAGTAGATCCCCAGGATCAGGAGAAAACGGCATTCACATGACCATCCGGAGTATTCGCATACAGAAGGATGCCATTTGGCCTGTGCAATGCACCTGCAACCTTTCAAAGGTGCATGCTCTCTATTTTCTCTGATATGGTGGAAAAATTTTTGGAAGTCTTCATGGATGACTTTTCAGTATTTGGAGACTCATTCAGCTCCTGTCTTGACCATCTAGCACTTGTTCTAAAGAGTTGCCAAGAGACTAACCTGGTTTTAAATTGGGAAAAATGTCACTTTATGGTGACTGAAGGAATTGTCCTTGGGCACAAAATTTCGAATAAGGGAATAGAGGTGGATTAAGCTAAGGTGGAGGTAATTGAAAAATTACCACCACCTGCCAATGTTAAGGCAATCAGAAGCTTTCTGGGGCATGCAGGATTTTATAGGTTTATAAAGGATTTTTCAAAAATTGCCAAACCTCTGAGTAATCTGCTAGTTGCTGACACGCCATTTATCTTTGATAAGGAGTGTTTGCAGGCGTTTGAGACTCTAAAAGCTAAGCTGGTCACAGCACCAGTCATCTCTGCACCAAACTGGACACTACCATTTGAACTGATGTGTGATGCCAGTGACCATGCCATTGGTGCAGTGTTGGGACAAAGGCATGACAAGCTTCTGCACGTCATTTACTATGCCAGTCGTGTTTTAAATGACGCACAGAAGAACTACGCAACCACAGAAAAAGAGTTACTTGCAGTGGTTTACGCCATTGACAAGTTCAGATCTTATTTAGTAGGATCAAAAGTGATTGTGTACACTGACCATGCTGCTCTTAAATATCTACTCACAAAGCAAGATTCAAAACCCATACTCATCATATGGGTGTTGCTTCTGCAGGAGTTTGATATAGAAATAAGAGACAGAAAAGGGACAGCGAACCAAGTAGCAGATCATCTGTCCTGAATAGAACCAGTAGAAGGGGCGTCCCTCCCTCTTACTGAAATCTCTTAAAACTTTCCGGATGAGCACCTCTTTGCCATCCAGGAAGTGCCATGGTTTGCAGACATTATAAACTACAACGCAGTGAGATTCATACCCAAAGAGTACAGTAGGCAGCAAACAAAAAAATTGATCACGGATGCAAAGTACTATCTTTGGGATGAACCATATCTCTTCAAGAGATGTGCAGATGGAGTAATCCGTAGATGTGCGCCTAAAGAAGAAGCACAGAAGATCCTCTGGCACTGCCATGGATCACAGTATGGAGGAGATTTTGGAAGTGAGCGAATAGCCACAAGAGTCCTCCAATGTAGCTTCTACTGGCCTACTCTCTATAAAGACTCCCGAGTGTTTGTACTTAATTGTGACAGTTGCCAAAGATCTGGCAATCTGCCTCACAGTTATGCCATGCCTCAACAAGGGATCTTGGAGATTGAGTTGTTTGATGTATGGGGTATTGACTTCATGGGACCTTTCCTACCATCATACTCAAATACTTACATTCTGGTGGCAGTGGATTATGTATCCAAATGGGTGGAAGCTATTGCAACACCCACTAACGATACTAAGACAGTGCTGAAATTCCTCCAGAAACACATCTTCAGCAGATTTGGTATCCCTAGAGTACTAATCAGTGATGGGGGCACTCATTTCTGCAATAAACAGCTTTACTCTGCTTTGGTTCGATATAGAGTTAGCCATAGGGTAGCTACTCCATATCATCCACAGACAAATGGGTAAGCTGAAGTCTCTAATAGAGAACTTAAAAGAATCCTGGAACGGACTGTGATTAACCGTCGAAGGGATTGGGCAAGAAGCTTGGATGATGCTCTGTGGGCATATAGAACAGCATTCAAGACACCTATAGGAACTTCTCCATACCAGCTGGTGTATGGAAAAGCCTGTCACTTGCCAGTGGAACTGGAACACAAGGCCTATTGGGCAACCAAATTCCTAAACCTTGATGCCAAGTTAGCTGGAGAAAAATGATTGCTCCAGTTAAATGAGCTATTACAAGTGTGTCACCATATGGATACGTGGAGCTTCAGGATAATGATTCTAACAAAAAGTTTATTGTTAATGGATAGAGAGTTAAACATTATCTTGAAAGCAATTTTGAGCAAGAATGCTCAAAACTGAGACTTGATTAAAGCTCAGTAATAGTCCAACTAAAGACAATAAAGAAGCGCTTGCTGGGAGGCAACCCAGCCATTTACAAGGCATATTTGTTAATTAATTGATTTTTATAGGTTTATGTCAATTATCTTCAAGGTAAAATAGCAATTGCTTGAGTTCACAGAGTTACAGAAGGATTCAGAGGATAAAACAGCAAAAAGAAGCTCACTAGTGCGAAAAAAGCCAGTAAGAGCTGTTTTAGGCGTTGAACGCCCAAAAGAAGCACTCACTGGGAGTTTAACGCCAGTAAGGATAGCCATCTGGGCGTTGAACGACAGAAAGAAGCACCTTCTGGGCGTTCAACGCCAGATTTATAGCGTCCTGGGCATTCAGAAAAATGCCCAGTGACAAAGGAGTTCCTGGTGTTCAACGCCAGCTAGAAGCAACAGCTAGGCGTTGAACGCCCAGGAGAAGCTGTAAACGGGCGTTAAACGCCCAAAACATGCAGCGTATGGGCGTTTAACGCTAGGATTGTGGGGAGGAAGTAAATTCGTTTTCACTTCAAAGTTTTTCCAATTTTCATGTTTCAATTCATGATTTCTTGCATAAACATATTACAAACTCTCATCTTTCAACTTCAATTCCAAAATTTTTTTCCTAAACATATTTCTTAATTTTTCTTTAATATCTTTTCAAACCTTTTTCAAAACTCAATTATCTTTTTAAATTCTTTTCAAATCTTTTTAATTTCTTCTGAATTCTTTTTCAAACTCATCATATTATCTTTTGAATTCAAAGTTATCCTTTTTAAAATCTCATCATATCTTTTGAATTTTCAAAATTGCCCCTCCTTCTATTCCTCTCCTTTCCTTTCTTTTGCTTGAGGGCAAGCAAACCTCTAAGTTTGGTGTGTTTTTCTGTGATCACTGAGCTAAAACTTATCAAGATCATTGCATCTAAGGGAAAACAAACTACTTCAAGAGGCAAGAAAGAAAATATTCCAAAACCACTGTGGAATTAAGAGAAGTTCTTAACCAAAGAACATGCAGACCATTACCACAAAATAATGGGTCTGAGATCAGTTATCCCGGAAGTTAAATTCGATCTGAAAGAAGACGAATATCCAGAGATATAGGAGCTAAAGTGCCAGAAGCTGTCTCTTGAAGGACCAGACACCCTACAAGTTGAAGGAGCACCCATCATCTCCCAAACCAAAGGTTGTTGAGTCCTAATCTTAAACTTAACTCTATGATAATTGTTCTTATTAGGAATTTACCTTAGAAGTTATATTTTAGAAGTAGTAATTAGTATCTCTATTTTGATTTTATCTCTAATTAAGCTATAATTTATTTTTTCTCATCATCATCAAACATGAATAAAATAGTAGATTTTTAGAATAAAGAGGCAATATTTTTCGAGTTTTTAATAAGGAAAATTCTAATTATTTAGATGTGGTGGCAATACTTTTTATCTTCTGAATGAATGCTTGAACAGTGCATATTTTTGATATTGAATTTCATGAATGTTAAAAATGTTGGCTCTTGAAAGAATGATGAACAAGAAAAATATTATTGATGATCTGAAAAATCATGAAATTGATTCTTGAAGCAAGAAAAAGCAGTGAAAAAAAGTGGCAAAAAAAAGGGGAATCATTGGATAAAGAAAAAGAAAAAGCCAATAACCCTTAAAACCAAAAGGCAAGGGTAAAAAGGATCCAAGACTTTGAGCATTAATAGATAGAAGGGCCCAAGGAAATAAATCCAGGCCTAAGCGGCTAAATCAAGTTGTCCCTAACCATGTGCTTGTGGCATGCAGGTCTAAGTGAAAAGCTTGAGACTGAGTGGTTAAAGTTGTGATTCAAAGTAAAATAGTGTGCTTAAGAACTCTGGACACCTCTAATTAGGGACTTTAGCAAAGCTAAGTCACAATCTGAAAAGGTTCACCCAGTTATGTGTCTGTGGCATTTATGTATCCGGTGGTAATACTAGAAAACAAATTGCTTAGGGCCACGACCAAGACTCATCAAGTAACTGTGTTCAAGAATCAACATACTAAACTAGGAGAATCAATAATACTATCTGAATTCTAAGTTCCTATGGATGCCAATCATTCTGGGTTTCAAAGGATAAAGTGAGATGCCAAAACTGTTCAGAAGCAAAAAGCTACTAGTCCCGCTCATCTAATTAGAATCTGAGCTTCACTTGAAACTCTGAGATATTATTGCTTCTTAATTTCTTTTTATCCTACTTTATTTATCTAGTTGCTTGAGGACAAGCAACAGTTTAAGTTTGGTGTTGTGATGAGCGGATATTTTATACGCTTTTTGGGGGTAATTTCATGTAGATTTTAGTATGTTTTAGTTGATTTTTAGTAGATTTTTATTCGTTTTGAGGCAAAAATCATATTTCTGGACTTTACTATGAGTTTGTGTATTTTTCTGTGATTTCAGGTATTTTTCTGGCTGAAATTGAGGGAGCTGAGCAAAAATCTAATTTAGGCTGAAAAAGGACTGCTGATGCTGTTGGATTCTGACCTCCCTAAACTCGGAATGGATTTTTTAGAGCTATAAGAGTCCAATTGGCGCGCTCTCAATTGGGTTTGAAAGTAGACATCCAGGGCTTTCCAGCAATATATAATAGTCTATACTTTGCACAAAGATAGACGACGTAAACTGGCGTTCAACGCCAGTTCCATGTTGTAGTCTGGCGTTCAGCGCCAGAAACAGGTTGCAAGTTGGAGTTCAATGTCAGAAACAGGTTACAACCTGGCGTTCAACTCCAGAAACAGCCCAGGCACGTGAGAATCTTAAGTCTCAGCCCCAGCACACACCAAGTGGGCCCCAGAAGTGGATTTTTGTACTATCCATCTTAGTTTACTCATTTTCTGTAAACCTAGGTTACTAGTTTAGTATTTAAACAACTTTTAGAGACTTATTTTGTATCTCATGACATTTTTAGATCTGAATTTTATACTCTTTGACGGCATGAGTCTCTAAACTCCATTGTTGGGGGTGAGGAGCTCTGCAGCGTCTCGATGAATTAATGCAATTATTTCTGCTTTCCATTCAAACATGCTTGTTCCTATCTAAGATGTTCATTCGCGCTTTACTATGAAGAAGGTGATGATCCGTGACACTCATCACCTTCCTCAATCCACGAGCGTGTGCCTGACAACCACCTCCGTTCTACATCAGATTGAATGAGTATCTCTTAGATTTCTTAATCAGAATCTTCGTGGTATAAGCTAGAATTGATGGCGACATTCATGAGAATCCGGAAAGTCTAAACCTTGTCTGTGGTATTCCGAGTAGGATTCAAGGATTGAATGGCTGTGACGAGCTTCAAACTCGTGATTGTTGGGCGTAGTGACAAACGCAAAAGGATCAATGGATCTTATTCCGACATGATCGAGAACCAACAGATGATTAGTCGTGCTGTGACAGAGCATTTGGACCATTTTCACTGAGAGGATGGAAAGTAGCCATTGACAACGGTGAAACCCTACATACAGCTTGCCATGGAAGGAACTTTACACTTTTGAAAGTGAGGAAGCATTATGTTACAGAAATTTAGAAGACAAAGCATCTCCAAAACTCCAACGTATTCTCCATTATTGAGTAACAATTATTTATTTTATGCCCTTTCACTTTCAACACTTGAACTTGAAAAACACTATTGTTGGCATCCTGACTAAGAATAATAAGATAACCATAGCTTGCTTCAAACCAACAATCTCCGTGGGATTCGACCCTTACTCACGTAAGGTATTACTTGGACGACCCAATGCACTTGCTGGTTAGTTGTGCAGATTGCAAAAGTGTGATTGCAATTTCGTGCACCATGGTTTCATATAGACTTTCTTTTTCAAATCCCCTTTAAGAAATGCATTCTTCACATTCATCTGACTAAGAAATCATTTTTTAACTGTAGAAATGGCAAGAAGAGCTCTAACAGACGTAAGACAAGCGACAGGAGCAAAAGTCTCTTCATAATCAATACCATACTCTTGTGTACAACCTTGGGCAACCAAGCGGGCCTTATAACGGTCAATAGAGCTATCAAAGCGAGTCTTGATCTTGTATACCCATCTACTACCTACAACTTCCTGATTAGAAGGAGGATCAACCAAATCCCAAGTGTGTGCTTTTTCAAGTGCCTGTATTTCTTCCTGCATTGCTTGTTGCCAATTTGGATTTGAGGAGGCTTCTCTGAATGACTTAGGTTCATGTTGATGAAGGATAGTAGAAAAGCAATGATAATCAAGAAGATGAGGAGGTGGATTCCTTACCCTAAAAGAACGAGCGGGAGGAGGAGGCATGACGGTAGGAGCAGGATCATCGTCCGGTCTGGAATCATCGGGAGATAGAGAAGACGGAGGAACAAGAGGTTGTGGAGGGTCACTCGAGATAGAATCTGGAGAATCATCACTAGGAAAAAGGTCAACATTGGGGTTAGTAAACAAAGGTGACTGAGTAGTATGAATGGACTCAAAGGATGAGAACTAAGAAAACATGTGGTGCTCCCAGAAGACAACATGACGAGATATACGAATACGTTTAGAGAGAGGATCCCAACAACGATAACCCTTGTGTTCAGTGCCATAACCAAGGAAACAACACATACGAGCCCGAGGTTCAAGTTTACTATGTTTATAAGGCTGAAGAAGAACAAAACAAACACAACCGAAAACTCGAAAAGAACTATAATCTGGGGGGATATGATAAAGACGCTCAAAGGGAGTAACATTACCAAGAACAAAAGAAGGGAGTCTATTGATAACATGAACAGCAGTAAGAACAGCTTCACCCCAAGTTCGCTCAGGACACGAAGAAGAAAGGAGCATTGTACTGACGGAGTCAAGAATGTGACGGTGTTTGCGTTAAGCTCTACCATCTTATTGAGACGTACCAGGATAAGAAAACTCTGACAAAGTACCCTGTTTTGTAAGAAAGACTAAGAGTTTGGAATCACGGTATTCCATAGTATTATCACGTCAAAAAACCTTAATGACCTTAAAAAACTGAGTTTTAATCATAGTAGCAAAGTTGATATAGATCTGAGGTAACTCATGGCGATTTTTCATCAAATAAACCCAAGTAAAACAGGAATAATCATCAATAAAAACGATAAAGTATCGAGCTCCGCCCATAGAGGCAGTGGGAGCGGGGCCCCAAACATTAGAATGAATGAGATCAAAAGGAGAGCAAGCAAGAGATGAATTATTGTGAAAAGATAAAGCAGGTTGTTTGGCAGTTTGGCAAGAAATACAATCAAAAGATTCATTTGGAACCTGACCTAAAACACCCTAAGACACAAGAGGATGCAGTTTTTCTAAGGAGGTGTGGGCAAGACGTTGATGCCATAAGTGAAGGGTAGAGGGAGAAAAAGCAGCACAGAGATTTGGTACACGAAGAATATGAAGATTCTCAAGTTCAACAACCTTCCGACCTTACGTCCAGTCCCGATGATTTGTCCCGTCCGAGGATCTTGTACACGACAGCCAGAAACAGAAAAAGTGACTTCAAAACCCAGATCAACAAGTTGACCAACAGAAATAAGATTGAAGTGTAATTTGGGAATATAATAAGTATCAGGAAGATTAAGAGTTGACTGGGATATAGAACCCTTGTGTGTTGCGTGTAGGAGGGAGCCATTTGCAGTATTGACAGAAGGTCCATTTGTAGTGGTAGACATGGACGAGAAAATATTACGCAACGGAGACATGTGATTAAAGCAACCCGAGTCAAAGTACCATTTAGAATTACTTGGAGGGGTCGATAAAGCAGCAGGGGTATTACCAGAAATAGAGAGAATATGCTGAAGAAGAGATGCAATATCAAATAGAAAAATAGGAGACGAGTGGAGTGGATCAGGACGTGGTGGGCGAGTAGGACAGGTAGTAATTAAATGTCCCGAGAGCTTGCAGTAACGGCAAAACAGCTGTGAACAATGGTAGCTAATATGACCTGTCTGGTGGCATGTGTGACATTCAACAGAAGGACAATCGGCGAAGAGGTGCCCAGAATGGTTACAGTTTCGATAGAATTTACCCTTTCTGTCGGTGGCAGCAAAAACATCTGGCTTTTTCATGATAGTGGTCACAAAGATCAAAGAGAGGAGAGAAAACGGCAATTTCGGAGCAGAAAATGAAGAATTGGAGTGCAGAATCGGAAAGAGCTCACCAAAAAATCTTAGGGAGGGTCCCGCTTGTCTACCACGTCAGCACTACGTCAGCAAGACAATGACACATGACAGCACCTTAGTGGACGAGAGAGACACGCTGGCGGTGAGGTGGAGGCACGGGTCTGCTGCGGGTCAGGTCGGGTCGTGCGCGAGTCGTGGATGCCAGGGATGGCTTCGTTGCGACATGTGGCAGCACCAGGAGCGTGCGACCAGCACCAAGATCAACAGCTGCTGAAGCTTCTGGAATGAAACAATGGAGGTGGACAGCAAACTTCGATCGGCGCGTGAAGGCGCGTTAGGGGGCTGCTGGCGGCGATTTCAGAGGCGTTGGAAAGATGACGAAACGAAGAACACGATGATGTCGGAGGTGACGAACCAAAGCGTTGAAAATAGATCGAAAAACGAGAGCAAAGAGGCACTGTCGGAAGGAAAAAACAAAGAGGCTAGGAACATAATTTCATTGAAAAAAAACTTTAGGCTCTTGATACCATGTTAGAAACAAGAGACTGAGAAAGTAATCTGAAAAATGTATTATGTTGAGTGTGATGAAAGGTACAATATACAAGGGGTATTTATAGGTGCTAAATGAATCAGAGTAATAAAGACATAAAATTCTATAATTAATATACAAATATACTATATAAATATAAACGATACTAATTGGTCTAAATTGATGCTAATGATTCTCTAACAGGGACCTATTTGATTTTTACTAAATCCTCAAAATGCAAAAAAAAAACCATAAATAAAAAAACAGAAAATAAAAAACCTCAAAATTCTTATTCAGTCGCGATATTGAGTGTTTTTCAACAGTTTCATCATCTTCCTCAGTGCGGGTAGAAAAAAGAGAAGAAATGGAGGTAAAAAAAAAATAAGAAAAGGTAGAATGGAAAAGATGGGTACGTTTGGTGTACTAAATTTGAAAAAAAAGAAGTTTAAACATTTATTTAGTTAAGGGATGAAGATAGGGTTATGGGATGAGAGATGTTTTAAAACATGTGAGACAAAAAACCTGGTCATGGACTTGTGACTTGTGAGAGAGAATTATGGAAGATTTCACCGTCTAATAAATTACGAGTGTGGGAAGCTTATGGGAAAGAGAGCGAGGGCTGAGGAAAGTCCTCATTCCTCATACAAAGTTGTGGGTTCTAGGGTAAAAATTTTAAGCCCATCAATGTTTCTTGTTTTTTCCCTTTTTTTGCTTTTTTTTTTTACTTAGAGTTGTATGCTGCATTTTTTTTTCGCTTCTCATATTTGTATAATATTTTTAGTTTTTTTTTTAATGTTAAGATATAAGACTCGTATTTTTATATATAAAAAATATTAAAATATCATTAAATTTATAAATATTATTCTGATCTTTTTGACAATTATTTTTATTATATTTGATTAAATCTCTGCTCCATAATGTGTCATTATATTCGATTAAATCTTTTTATTTTAATTTGTCCTTTAATTAAAAGAATCTATATTATAATGTACCATTATGGTTGATTAAATATTTTTATTTTAATTTATTTTTATTTTGATATCATTACTTGATTTCTATGAAGCAACGGACACTTTCTTAATTTGTCGTGTTCTCATATCAGACACATTTCAGACACGACACACATCGATACTCGTTCGACACGCGTGTCTTCTGTGTCTAATCGTGTCTTAATAAAAAGTAAAAAAATTTTTCCGGACACGTTTGGACACATCTAAGTACCATTACGTGTCAGCGTGTCCAGTCTTATTCTTAATATGTATTATTGAAATGAGTTTAGAAATAATATATATTATTAATTATTAAAACAAAATATATTTTAAATATTTAGTGTGTCCTGTATCGTATCGTGTCTTCATATTCGTGTTAGTGTCTATACATCATAGCTTGATTTATTAGTTTGATTTAACTATTTATTATCACTTAAAATTGAATTATTATATTAGTATTATACTTTTTGTTACTAATAACTGATTTAAGTATTGATGCCAAATCTTAATATTAACCTTTTTATATTTAAATTTGAATTTTTTTTATTATTTGATTTTTGTGTTATATTTAGATGAGATTAAAAACTTTTAATTTGGATGATGTTACATTTTATCAATTTATATATTTTTAAATGTTTATTTATAATTTTATATATTATTTATTATAATTTAATTATTTCGATTGAACACATATTAAATCACTAAATCAATAATCTAATAATTAGAACGATTTAATAATTGCTTCGGTTTTTAGAACTTTGTTTAAAAGTGAATAATAGAAGAGAATGAAAAAATTTTATTACTTGTTTACATCTAAAGAAAAATAATATTAACATTAAATATATAATACAAAAAAGAAATAAGATTACGCCACCTAACAAAAAGTATGATATACATATTAGAAAATTGTCAAATGTTTGAAAATAATTGTAAGAGTGTCTTGATTGCTCATTTTGAATATTATCAATAGTTAAATGGAAAGCCATTTGAAGAGTTATATGGAGGTAGTAATGCTGGATAATGTTCAAATAGTAAATGGAGTTAAATGTTTAAATATTTTAATTGTATTTACGAGATTTAGAGTAAATGTTTAAATTAGTTTTTTCAAATTTTAAGCATGAGTTAAATTAATTCCATCCTAAATTAACTAACCTACATCATTTTAGTATATAACTCATTATCTGTCTTAACACCATAGATTCATATTGATGTGGATTAATAAGTTCTACAAAAAATGCAATCAAATCGATGTTAATAAAAATGTGAAATATCAACTTGATTTGGAATAAAATTTAAAGGACCAATTTTAGCATATACTCGTTGGTATCATAAATTTTTTACATAAATATGTACACATAAATCTACTTTATTTTTATTTTTTTGGTTATGACAGAAATCTAAAGCTTGAGTGATCTGTATGTAATTTGTCTAAGGCTTGAACGACTTACGTCCCAACCCAGAAAAAGAAAATTATTTTAATTTATTTCAAAAAAGTTCTTCCCTACTTAGTCCCCACCTATACCTACCAATCATAGCTCAACACTTGTCATATAGAAAAGCAAGAGAGAAAGAAACACACATAGCTACCTTTAGAAGGATTTTTTATTTGTGTAATGCAAACATCCATCGCTCTAGCCTCTAATGCATGTAATGTAAAATTGTGTTGCGTTTTTCTTAGCAGGATCTCTATTTCTGTTTATCTTCCTCGTCCTATCAAAAAAGGATCATCGAGAAGAGGAAAGGGAAGAAGGGAAGGTGAAAGAAGCCATGGCAGTTGACGACGAGGAAGAAAAAGAAGATGACGACGAGGAAGAAGAAGAGGGAGAGGAAGAGGAAGAGGAAGAAGGAACCACAGGTTCGAGTTTGACCATGGAGAGGGTTGCTGTAGCTAAGGAATTCATTGAAAACCATTACAAGGCTCATATGAAACATATCCAAGATCGCAAAGAAAGGTAAATAAAAAATGTAAGAATTTTTAATCTTATTTACAAAAATTATTTTTCAAGTTTTTAGTTTTTTGTTGTTTAATTAATTATTGTCCCTATGAACTATTATGTTAGTGATTATTACATGTATGTCTATTTCTGTTTTATCTCCATCTTCATTTTGTTTAAGGCTTTTTAATTTTTTCCTTTTTTTCTGATACCTATGGTCATTTGAAGTTTTTAATGTAAACGTTAATTTATTTATCTTACTACGTATGTGTTGTTGGATTTGTACATATTTTCAGACATTATCGCTATGTGTTTAATAACATCATAAAATATATATACTTCAATTCAAAATCCTTCTGCCATTAAGCAGATTTTGTTGTATGAATCAATTGATGACATTGAATTCTCTAAATTATTTTGTTGATAAAATTTTGGCTGAAAAAAAATATTCTTGTTTATTTAACTTTAGTGTTGTTGGCTATGATGTATCAATAACTGGAGTAACATTTAAATATTTTCTAAGGTTTTATTTAAGCCAAGCACTTTAATTTAGATTCCAAATAACATTTAAGGCATTCTGGTTGTGCTATTGTTGTTTGACACCCCAAATTGTTCATATAAAACTTGAGTCTTAGTGTGTCTGAGTATTGTACATCATCAAGAGTCCTGTTTAATTATGAATATTGTGGCCTTACAAGAGGTCCTAGATCAGAAAGGCGCATGCACTTTGCACACAAACACATATCAAAGATGAAATATTAATTTATATATTTAGTGAGCAGACGTGAAACTTTGATTTCAAAATTATGGATTCCAGTATCTCATGTCCTGATAAGCCTATACATTATCTTTGTCATTGTAATTTGTACTCGCCCCAAATTATGGATTTTGTGGCCTTTCAGAGAGTTTTATTTGAGATAGATACAATTCTTGCGGATGCACTCATGCAAGCACAAAGTTATTATAGCTTGAAAGCTGCTACGGATCCAAATTTTTTTAACAATTAAGTCTAATTAAGTTGGTCTAAATCTAATAAAAATCAGTTTTATTAGTGGAACGTGAATACACGCTCTAACTATGTCAACGTTTTGCGTTTTTCTCATCTTTCTCCTTCTGTCTCTTCTTTTTTTTTTGTGTTTCTCCTTTTTCTTTTTCACATTTTCTTTTCTTAGTTTTATTCCTCTCAAGAGAGTAAATAAAAAAAGATTTTAAGAAAATAAAATAAGAAAAAAAAAGATTAAGAAAAAAAGATGAAAACGAAAAAAAGACAAAGTGAAAGATGAGAAGGAGAAATTCAAGTAAAACGAAATTAAATGAACCTAAATTAAACTAAGAGACGAACCGAAATTTTTAAGGAATAAAAAATTTGGTCAATACTTAATAGTAGTATTAAGTGAACCTAAGTTAATTTACAAATAAATCGAAATTAGTTCAGATTTGAACAAAAACTTACTAAACAATTACACATGAATAAATTCAACAAATTCAAGCGAAACGAAACCAAATGAACCTAAATTAAACTAAGAAATGAATCAAAATTTCTTAAGGAATAAAAAATTTGGTCAATACTTAACAACAACATTAAGTGAACCTCAGTTAATTCACAAATGAACCGAAATTAATCCAGATTTAAACAAAAACTAACTAAATAAACACATGAACAAATTCAACAAATTCAAGCGAAACGAAATTAAATTAACCTAAATTAAACTAAGAAATGAAATGAAATTTCTTAAAAAATAAAAAATGTGTTCAATACTTAATAACAATATCAAGTGAACCTCATCAGTTAATTCACAAATGAACTGAAATTAGTTCAAATTTGAACAAAAACTAACTAAACAACCACCCATGAACAAGTTTAGTAAATTCAAGTGAGACAAACCAAATGAACTTAAATTAAACTAAAAATTGAACCGAAATTTCTTAAGAAATAAAAAATTTTGTCAATACTTAAAAGCAACATCAAGTGAACTTCAGTTAATTTACAAATGAACCAAAATTAGTTTAGATTTGAAGGAGAAAAAAAACTCAATCATTAACAAAAACACATTGAATTTATTTTTTGGATCCAAAAAAATCTCAAATAAACTAAGAAATGAACCGAAATTATTTAATAATGGCATCAGAGAAAATCCAAACTAATAAAATAGTTAACAAAATGTTGGTATTGTTGGTGATGACGATAACGAAAAAGGAAAAGAAGAAGAGGACGACGCAGCATCAGGAAAGAAGAAGAAGAATAACCTGCATGCACAAATTTAAAAAAAGAAGAAGTGACGGCAGTGAACGTGCACGCGTAAATTTAAAATGACTTGGATGTAGAGATTTATTTTTATAACTTATTGACTATCCTAAGTTATTTTATATACAGCAAAAAAAGGCTTACATCTAAGATATGGATCTTCTGAATTTTCTGAATTTTTTCTCATAATTAATCTTGTAAAATGCGATCTCAGATGGTACAAAAATTAATTGAGACCAAAAAAATTTATGTGAGAGAAACTTTGTGAGATCATACTACATGATCAATTGTGAAAAAAAAATTGAAAAAATTTATTTTTAGTGTTAGTATTCAAGTTATTTGCACCGAGTTCTTCTTTTATGTTCTCACTTTTCACATTTTTGTTTATAAAATATTGAAATAGATAGCACTGAAAATAAAAATAAATACCAAACAGAATCTTAGTCTTCTAATTTTTCTAATTTTTATAATATGCAGGCGTTTAGTACTAGAAAAGAAGCTAGCATCTTCTCATGTACCAGAAGAGGAACAAATCAATCTATTAAAAGATTTAGAGCGAAAGGAGACGGAGTATATCCGATTAAAAAGAAACAAAATATGTGTTGATGATTTTGACCTTCTAACAATTATTGGCAGAGGAGCCTTTGGCGAGGTAGATATATACACAATCTACTATTTGATAAAAAAAATAATTTAAGTAACAGTTTCCATGTACAACTTGCTTGTGTAGGTAAGACTCTGTCGGGAGAAGAAATCAGGTCACATATACGCCATGAAAAAGTTGAAGAAGTCTGAAATGCTCCGTAGGGGACAGGTAAAGTTTCATAAATTTCATGTTTTCATTTTTCAATTTCTTTTAGAATAATTATCCGTAGTATGTACATTTCCATCTTAATTAGGTTGAGCATGTTAGAGCGGAAAGGAATGTACTTGCAGAAGTTGCAAGTGAGTGCATTGTGAAGCTCTATTACTCTTTTCAAGATGATGAATACTTATATCTTATAATGGAGTATTTACCTGGTGGTGATATAATGACTTTGCTTATGAGAGAGGAAATTTTGACCGAAACTATGGCCAGATTTTACATTGCGCAAACTGTTTTGGCAATAGAGTCTATTCATAAACACAATTACATTCATCGGTTTGTATTCTTATATTTTCATCAACTGCACATTATGATTCTATCCTTAAAAGCATAATTTGTAAATATACATCTTCTTTTTGTTTTCTATAGAGACATAAAACCTGATAACCTTCTATTGGACAAAAATGGTCATATGAAGCTCTCTGATTTTGGTCTTTGCAAGCCACTTGACTGTTCTAATTTATCATCTATAAATGAAAATGAAGTTCTGGATGATGAGAACTTGAATGATACCATGGATATTGATGGATCCAACCCAAATAAAAGAAATGGAAGGCGCTGGAAAAGTCCCCTTGAACAACTTCAACATTGGCAAATGAATCGGAGGAAGTTGGTATTTCCTTATGTCTTATTTCTTATACCTTGTTAATGACAATAGCCACATGTTAGTAACACATTCATTTCATGGCAGGCATTTTCCATGGTTGGTACTCCGGACTATATTTCTCCCGAGGTGCTACTAAAAAAAGGCTATGGTGCAGAATGTGACTGGTTTGTTTTTATTTGCTTTTCTGCTTGCCTTTCTTTTCAACTGCATCTATCCATTTTTTGACCTAGTAACTTTTTATTTTGATGTGAATAAATCATAAGTTTGCAATGCCTTTTTAAGTTAGCTTCTATATAGCCAAATTTTGCTTATAATATTTACACAATAAGTCTAGTCCCCAGCTGCATTGTCTTTGATTGGTGATGGTGAAAATTTTTGTTTGGATTCAAATTAAATTGGTTATATTGTTGTAGCAACTCCCAACTCAACTTCCACGATCAAATTTAAAAAGGTGAAAATCTGCTTGAGAAATTAAAAAACTCTTTATCTCGTTATAGTAATATTCCAAATCCAGATTTCCAATCAAATTTGAAAATTATCACAAATTCAAAGCCAAATTGAAAGTTTTAGCTCCGGATCATCTTCCAAGAATGCGCAATCCTAATTGACTATGAGTCTATGAGAATTGGGTTGTTAATTGTAAGCAACTAAACTAAATCAATCAATAAAGTAACCTAGCAATTAGGAAAACCAAAAATGACAATTATATTAAAAGCAACATAAAACATCTAGAAAAAGAAAATTATCAAATTCAATTACTAAAAGAGCATTGTGTCACGTTTTTGAATACACTCTAATGTCACTGTACCTAATGTCACTGTACCGGTAGTTGAACTCAGTCAACTTTTTAAGTTAAGACCAATTTAGATGAATCCCCAATATTTAACAAAACAAAACTTAAAATACAAAAAAATGTAAGAGAAAGAAAGCTTTAGTAGAAATAGCACTTTCCTACACAAGTATTTGTTAGAGAACTTACATACTCATCACAGAACTCTCAATTCTAATTTATAGTCATCTACCTACTAAACGAATAGTTATGATTAAATCTAATTGACAGTCCATATTGATCATCTAGAATTTTTATTACAAATATCTTACATACTATATTTCTCTAAATACTTTTAAATTCTTCTAAACTAATATTTATATTTCTATACTTATTTACGTTCTTCTAGAATATTCTATCATTTTTTCAGAATTTTTTTAACATTTTTTAAAGTTTTCTAAGATTTTTTAGAACACTCTCAAATATTATATAAATACCATTAAATATAACATTATAAAATTTACTATGGCAGTTAGCTAGATTTAATCCTTAAAATTGTTTATCCTTGTCCTAAGCTAAAGTAAATATGATAAATAAGAGAGCTGTCCATATTGGTTAACCTTTTTTTTTTTTGGTTGTATATTGGTTAACCTTTAACTACAATTAATTATCCTAGTTCACGTAGTCCTAACCATTTAACCAAGGGAATTCCGTAGGTGGGTTAGTGTTATGAAGACCAACATAAATTCATCTCTTTTACGAGTAAAGTGTTGTTTTTGTCCCTAACGTTTGAGGTAAGTTTTCTAAAGTTATTTTCAATATTTTAATCGTCCTATTTAAGTCCCTAATGTTTCAAATCGACTCAATATTGTCCTGCTGTTAGGGATCCGTTAACAGAATTGACGGCAGAACAAAATTGAGACGATTTTGAAACGTTAGAGACTTAAATAGGACGAAAACGTTAACGTTAGGGACAAAAATAATACATAGAAATAAATTTTAATTTTATCCTTCAATAATATCAATTTTTTACTATACATAGTATTCAATTATTTTTTAATCACATCTAAGTAAATTATATTTAATCATATTACTTTCATTCTAAATAAATTAATTTTTTTATAATTTTACTCTTAAAAATTTTTTAGTTATCATAAAATGTTTGTAAAATGACTAGTATATAAACTTGCGAAAAAAATAATATATATACAATAAAATATAAATTATACCTTTTGTCTTTAATGTATCAAAATTCTTTAAAATTATGAAAAATAAATTTATGGGTAAAGTATACTTTTTGTCCCTGAAATTTGCTAAAAGTTTCAAAAATATCCCTAAGTTTTGATTTGTTTCAATTTTGTCTATTAAGTTTTCGATTTGCATCAATTTTACCCTAATTACTAATTTTCTGATAATTAATATTTTTCTTTCCATATATACCCCTCCTTTATACCTATCATCATCACAATTCTCTGTCTCTCTTTTCATCCTCACCGTCAACTCCACCACCATCATCATTATTGAGCAACCACCCTCAACCTCTTCCTTCATTGTCGCCGGCCAAATCCCTCATTCTCCTTTTTTCTCTTTTCTTCTCCGACTCTCCATCTCCATCACCACCATCTCTGTTGAGCCCCATTCTCAATGACCACCACCCTTTTTTTTTTTTCGCGAAAATCAGCACCACCGAAACCATCACTCTTCCTCCTTCTCTGTTAGTAAACCCAGTTTAGGAAAAAAATCACAACACAAGATCAAAGAACCACAACCACTAATAATAATGAGAAGAAGTTTGAGTGCCAATACTGTTTGAAGGAATTTGCAAATTTATAAGCACTTGGTGGGCACCAAAATGCTCACAAAAAAAAGGATGAAAAAAAAAGGTTGCAATTTTAAGCAAGGAAAGCCACCATAAACTACTATCTTCAACATCCTAATTTCCCAAACAAAAATCATCATGATTTTTCTTACTATAATCATAATCATAATAACAATAACACACCTTAGTTCTATGATCCTTCTTCTTACAATTACTATTCTGACTTCACAGTTTGTAAAAAATCTCAAAATAGTTTCAACCCCAATAATTAAGATTCAAACTTTTTGGTCGAAAAAGTATTCAATAGTAATTGGTATTCATCTCTACCATCATCATATCAAGCTGCTGCTTCTTCACAGCAAGATTCTTGCATATTCAATTTATCAACTTTCTTGATTCTTCAAATCATCAAAAACAAAGCCATAGTAGTAATAACAAAGCTTTGGATCTTCAATTAGGGTTCAATTTGCAGTCAAATACAAGAGGGGCCTAATTTATTAGTATTATTATTGATTAGGGTATACATGATATATACATGCAATGAAAAGATAGGAAGCTGGGTTTGCTAATAGAGAAGGAGGAAGAGAGATGGCTTCGACGATGCTGGGTTTCCGCGATGAAGAAGAAAAATGGTGGTGGTCTTCGAGAATGGAGCTCAACAGAGATGGTGGTGATAGAGATGGAGGGTCGGAGAAGAAAGGAGAAAGAAGGAGAATGAGAGGTTTGGCCGGCTACGATGAAGGAGGAGGTTGACAGTGTAGTTCAATAATGATAATGGCAATGGAGATGATGGTGAGATAAAAAGAGAGAAAGAAGGAGAGACAGAGGATTGTGATGGTGATGATGATGATGATAGTATAAGGAGGGGGTATATTTGGAAAGAAAAATATTAATTATCAGAAAATTAGTAATTAGGGTAAAATTGATGCAAATCGAAAACTTGATGGACAAAATTGAAACAAATCAAAACTTAGGGATATTTTTGAAACTTTTAGCAAACTTTAAGGACAAAAAGTATGCTTTACCCTAAATTTATTTAAAATGAAAGTAATGTGATTAAGTATAATTTACTTAGATGTAATTAAAAAATAATTGAATACTATGTACAATAAAAAATTGATATTATTGAAAGATAAAATTAAATTAAAATTTATTTTTTATATTATTTTTGTTCCCAATGTTTTCGTCCTATTTAAGTCCCTAACGTTTTAAAATCGTCTCAATTTTGTCTCGCTGTCAATTCTGTTAACGGATCCCTAATGGCAGAACAACATTGAGTAAAATTTGAAATGTTAAGAACTTAAATAGAACGATTAAAATGTTAGGGACAACTTTAAAACTTACCTCAAACGTTAGAGATAAAAACGATACTTTACACTCCTTTTTATTTATCACCAATAAAAATTAATCGGGACTCAAAATCACCTCAATTCATAATGCTAAGCTAAGAATATAAATCTATTCAATAACAACTAGAAGTATTTTAACAAACACTTAGCACGCAGAATCAAAACATAACTTGCAAATAAATAAAATCTAAATCTAAGATAATCAAATTTGCAATAAACATAAAAGCAACTCCAACAAACATAAATTTACAATACCCAAAAAAAAATCATTCATTATTCATTAATTCTAAATTAAGATTCAAACATAAAGCATTCATTACATAAGGTAGGAAAAAAAACACAAGAGTGCAAAACAAATGAAATTGAGGAAATGATTGAATCTTGAAGTCTTGAACTCAAATTGAAATAAAATCTAATCTAAGGCTATATAAATTTTTTTTAGATAGTAGAAGAAGCTTCTTTCTCTAAAAATACAAACTACATAATAAACTATCAAATTCGTTTTTGATTTCTTAACATGCTGATAAAACTATCTCTTATTTTTATTAATGATAAAAATATCTTCAAAATATTTTAAAACGTGACAAAAGTACTCCATATTAAATATATATTTTTAAAATATACTTTAAAAATTAAATTTTAATGTGATTTTTTACAAGTATAATTAAAAAATGAGACTTTTTATTTTAAAATTTTGATAATTTTAGCTTAGTAGATTTTTTTGCAATTTATTTTTCTTCATGACCAAGAAAAAATGAAAAAAAATATAGAGATTGAATTTTTGTTTGAATTTTTTATATTTATTCTAAATAGTTATTCAAATAAAAAAATAATATTTTTTAGTTTTTTTTAATCATATTTTATAATATTTTAAAGATATTTTTGTTATTATCAAAAGTGAAAAATATATATGATAGCATATTAAAAAATTGGGAGTGGTTTTGGTGGTTTATTCCAAACTAAAAACATAACTTAAAACCTAATTAATACAACTCCTTTTACTACTATGCCCCTTTGATTTCCACTTCTTATATCCTTTAGAAGCCGGTGCATTAGGGTCTTTTTGGGTCCAAACGCGAGCTCACGTGCTTCACTAACGTACCATGCAATTTTACTGCCGCATACGTAGTTACACTTTATCTTAATTTATCCTAAAATAATAACAAACACATCAAAATGCCATATAAATAATAAAATTGTGGCAAGAATTCATGAAATTTGTCACCAATCACAATAGAAAACAAGAATCAGAAATAAAGGCAATTAAATACAAAAGGTATAGAGAAATTAAAGATATCAGAATTTCTTAAATTTTCAGTTGATCTCATAAAATTGGGTTCTATCAATTAGTCACACTATATCGTTAAACTAAGTTCTATAGATAAAAAAAAAATAAAGATCGTGAATTCATGCAAGCAATAAAAATATCTTGACCTTGTCATGTTTGTGTGCTTAAGTTTTACGAGCATATACTAATTAAAAGTCATCTTTGATAATGGAAGAAAACACACATGCTAATGAAAGTCTTTCTATCCAATTTTAATAAGTTCTCTTTTTTTTTTTTTATATAATATACATACAATCCACATACATGGATCATTAAGAAAGAACTGAATCATTATGAATTGGATAAGTATATCCATTTCAGTATACAAAATTATTTGCTAACACAAAGTATGGATAAAAATGTTTCATTTTCATTTCCATATTTATTTTCCTTTTTTTAAATGATTTTTTTTTATATTTCATGAAGGTATTAACTTTTGTATTAGCTTCTACCTTGAAACGTGTCATGTATTCCTTGTAAATAAATGTCTTCATTATAATAGTAATATTTTTTTCTAAATAAAGTGATTAAGTTTTTCTTTGATACAGGTGGTCTCTTGGTGCTATATTGTATGAGATGCTTATTGGTTATCCTCCATTTTATTCTGATGACCCTATAACAACATGTAGAAAGGTTTTATATTTTTTTCCAGTTGTTCTTTCTTTTCTTTTCAACTATATTTTGTTGTCACAAGATGAGTTATAGATGTAAACTCTCACACTATATGACAAAGAAATAACATTGATATTATAAAAAAAAATTTAATTTGATTATAATTTAGAATAATAATTGGTTTAATAAGTAATGAAATAAACATAATTCTCTAAAAGTAAAAGGCAACCACAAAACATCTGGTTCTTTAATGAAAATTGCTTTGCTTGTGAGAGTTTTTTTTAGTTAAAGAACTCTTTGGAGATTTGATTTGAATCACCATCATAAATGCTTACAGCATTTATCTAGTTTGTGATATTTGCTAATATATGAAGATAGTCATATTCTGCACAAAATAAATTGGCTAATAATTGTTTTTCAAATGAGTTTTGTATATCAAAGGTGCATGATGTGTAAAAAGAAAAAGAGGTGCATGACTTAATGGCATAATATTAAATTAAACTCTGTTAAATAATAAATAATATTAAATTAAATTCTGTTGAACAATATAACCAGAATATTTTCTCCTCTACTAAAATTAATAATTTTTATTCTCATGATACCCATCGTTATATCATCATTTTCCAATCTTCACCATGTTATATTAATTTGGATAGAAGAATAAAATTGCTTACCTTAAAAAATATTAGGCACAAAATTAATACAAATTAAATGAGAGAAATAATTTTAAAATTTTTAATAAACATTAAGGACAACAATATACTAAAACCTTTATAATTAAGCTCGTTTGGTTTAGTGGGTAACTTATGCATGTAGTACTCCATTGATCAGCGACAAACTTTTAAAAGAAACTCAAATTCGCGGCAAATTAGTCATTAGCCTATTGAATTAGAAAATATCGTAAATAAAAAATTTTTATGTTTTTTTCTTGTGTGCTTTATTTATTAAATATTTCAATAAACTAAGAAATAAACATTCATTATTCATGGGCATGTAATCTATTTTAATTTATTCATTGTGATGCTAAAGTATTTATTTATTACCCAGTTATTTTCACTAGTACTAATGGTAATAATATAAATTAATGCTTCTTTTTTTTTTTGGCTTCGGTGTTGAGTGTTTTCAGATTGTGCATTGGAAAAATCACTTAAAATTTCCAGTTGAGATAAGGTTGAGTCCAGAAGCAAGGGATCTAATATGTAGGTTACTTGTTGATGCTCCACAAAGGCTTGGTACTAATGGAGCTTATGAAATTAAAGTGTGTAAAATGTATTTTTTATTTTCTCTCCCTTACTCTCTACTATACAAAATTACAATATTCCCTAACAATATTGTGGTTCTGAATTGACCAGGCTCATCCTTGGTTCAAAAATGTTGAATGGGATAGGCTTTATGAAATGGAGGCAGCATTTATACCACAGGTCGATGGAGAGCTTGACACTCAAAATTTTATGAAATTTAATGAGGTAAAGTATGTTTATTTAAGAATTCTTCTTTTCTAATTGATTTGTCCTCTTTCATCTACGCCGTAGCAACATTTTGCATTGAGTTTACTAATAGATTAAGTTAGGGATAAGAACTATTTCGGTATAAAAATTGAGTAAAATTAAAATTGTCTTTAAAGTTTTATTAAGTTTTAATTTTTTTATAGATTTAATTAATTTGTGTTTTAAGTATACATTTTAAAAATATAATAATAATAATTTTTAATATTTTTAATGTATTCAATACAATAAAAATATTAAATTTTATAATAACTTTTATAAAACCTTATTTTTAATAGTATGTTGTTTTTGAGCCGCAAAATAGCAAAATTTTTCTTTTATTTTGGATAATTTTATCCTTATATTTATTGCTCTTAATATGAAATTAAAAAATAAATAAAAAATAATTTATGCAATCACAATTAGGGTTGGCAATATATACCCTGCGAGGTATCCAATCCGTACTAACCCGTTTAGGTAGGGTTGTCTCCCCGACTCGCTGTGGGTAGGATAGGGTGCAGTGCAAGTTTACTTACGGATAGGATAGGGTACGGGTTCAAGGTATATCCTGCTCTATCCTACTCACACATCTAATATATTATATAATATATATGTAAAAATTATATATGTACTGAAGAAAGTGAGTATTAAATTTATAATTTTTTTCTTATAAAAATTTAAAATAACTACTAAACTAGTTTATGATCATATTATTTGTAATTTATGTTAGATTTTTTTAAGATTTTGTTGTTTTTAATTTTAATTTAAACTTAATTCTTTATTTTCTATTTTATTAATAAATATGAAATTTGGAATAGTTGAATTTTATATTTGTTTAAAATTTTTTTATTTTTTTTCGAATAGGGTCAGATATGGTAGAATTTAGAACTTTAGAATGTGGATAGGATAGGCGTTTTTTATTTTGATATATATGTTGCATTCTTATTTAGGTTTTTTTATTTATATTTTCTGGAACCTTTGTATTGTTTGTTTTCTCCATGTATGATTATGTATTATTAGCTACAATTATGACATGGTTATAGTTATGTCAATATATAGGTTGAAGCAGAACAACCAAAACCAACTAGAAGCGCATCAGGACCGATCAGAAAAGTATGTACTTTATTTACTTGAAAAAGTAGCAGTCTTTACTTTTCAATAGCCAAGTAATTAACAAGGAGTGACAATTCCATATCCTTTAGAATTTGTCAACATAATATTCTTCACTATTTTTAATATAGAAAGGTTTTATTAAAAGAAATTTTTTTTAAATATATTTATTACAAAAAATACTTCAAACTATTACAAAAAAAAATATTTTAGTCAATCCCTATTAAATTTATCCTAAAATATTTGTTGCATGCTAAATATACGTTAATTTATGGTGGATGATTCATTAGAATCCTTTATGATGATATATTATTGTTGTATTCTCTTTCGCTACAGAAATTGTTAACTCCTCAAGATCTCAGTTTTGTTGGCTATACATATAAAAATTTTGCTGCTATTAAGGGAACACGCCATTCTATTGGTATATTTTTCCTTCTAAAGTAATTATCTTCCCTTGTACCAATTGTCATCAGACAAAGATTTATTATAATACTGTATCCATATTTTGTTATTTTTTTTCTTTTTGTATTTTAAGTTACAATGCATGAAAATTATGTTAATGGGATGGAAGATCTAATTTTTATTTGGACTTTCTTGATAGTTTTATGTCAATAATTTACATTAATTAATAAAATTAATTAAAGAAAAAATCTTAAATAGTCCTAATAATTACTTCGAGAGACAACAAGGTCTTTGACATAAAATTTGGTTCCTAAACTTTATTTTTATAAAACTGATTAGTTTCTGTGTTAAAAAAATTAATGTTATTTTTTCTGCATAAAAATTAATCAGTCCAAAAAAATATCAAATGTTGAATCGGATATTTTTTTTGGTCAAAAATATCGTAATCATTTTAAGATAATTTTCAGGACCGATACTCAATTAATTATAATGCATCCTCTTGGAATCAGATGAGTGTACACACATTCACACAACACCCCCTCAAAAAGTTAATATGATATAACTACTTTTGATGCACTTATGAATATTTGTGGTAATATATTACAAATGAAGATAAAATTGTGAATCGTTAGATAGTTTAATATATTTAAGTAAATGTGTTTGACTAAACTATCTAATATTTTATAATACTATATGTCTTTATGTAAAGATATCTGATTTTCGTTAAAATATCTACTTTGTTTTATGTTTTATCTTCAATTATTGTCTTTCCTTGGCATAAAACTAATGGATATTGTACTTCGTTCGTTTATCGAACTGTAACAGATATGTTGTCTTTGTCAACCCCACAACGCACATCATCCATTGACTCTACACAAAGTAATGAACCTAAATTTGATTATTACACTTTAGGGTGTATTCACTTAGAGGGTAAAAGTCAAGGTGAATTTTCTATTTATTTTTTTAAATAGTTCCTAACATACCCATTTTTGTTGAAGGTGATTCTGCAATTGACTATTCCACATGATAGTCAATGGACATAGCAAGGAGATTCCGTAGTTGACTATTTTTGCACTGTGAAAAATGAGTGCTCTTCATCATGAATATGTGAACGTCTTTCTTCCATGTATATATGCTTATTTTGTATAACAAATAGATTAATCTTCTTCGATGATGATGCTTGGTTAGCATGTTTTATTTGTCAACCGGGTTTGCCACAGTTTCATTACCAACAGCATTAATATAATGTACTTTAGTGTACAAGGGTGTTTTGAAGTAGCAAAGGTATATATATATATATATATATGAGTTAGAATCAAATGATGATGCTGGTGTCAATTTAAGTAATTTTACACCATTGAATAATTTTTTGTTCATGTAATTTTATAAAAAATCAATCTTGGATTAGAAACGTATATGTTACAGAGCATCTGCTAATCCAAAATTATTTGTTATACTTTTTATATACTTGAAAATCAACATTATATTTGTTCAAAATATGCAAAAACAAAGTGTTCTTCAGTTACATGATTATTGATGTTCAATTTTGGTGAAATTTGGTATAGATGATTTTCATTACATATTATATAATTTAATAGTTTGATCGATAAAATGTATATTCTATGTGGCGTAATTTATTTAAGTTGACCCAATAATGGTCATTTGATCCTAATTAACTAGGGCATGAGACATGACCGCTAGTGGCTAAGTTGGCAACGAAACATTATACAATCACTTGTGAATTCTTGTGCATTCTTGTTTATATTTACTTGGTGTGTGCAATCAGTATTATTTGCTACCTCCAAAACATCTCAAATTGAATTTTAACGTTTACTCAAATATGTGTTATACTAAAAACCATTTCCTTAAGTAATAATATAAACAAATTAGGTAAAATCTAAATTTGAAAAAGTATGCACTTAAAAGTAAAAAAATTTTGAAAATTAAGTCTAACTAAACAATCTACCATGAAAGTAGATTACAACATAATAGCCTACTTTAGAAGAAGAACTTTATTGTTCTATATGAAAAAAGTTTAAAAGTGCAAAAATTCTTACCTCACAAATGCGTCCTAGTAAAATATGTGTTGGCTCAAATCTTTAAAAATGAACATATTCAACAAGAAAAATTATTTTGGGAGTAGCTTCTCTCATTCCCTACAAGTAGAGTATAAAACTACTATTTGTATTTTTTTCTTTATACTTATTTTAAGGAATAATGTGACAATGATAGAAAAGGGTATTCAACAACTCTTAGTGATGTCAAGACTTTGGAATCTTGATCAAGTGATCAAGAGCGAAAATAAAAAGACAAAGAACAAGATAAATTTGAGAGATTTTTCATTATTCTCTTCATTCCGTGAGTTCTCTAATATATGGTACAAAAGAAAAATAATATGTAATCTAGGAACATATATTTTATATTCATATTTATATTACATTCTTAAAAAATTGAAAAAAATAAGTTCACACTCCATAGAAAATCATATGTGGACCAAATCTCAAGAACAAGAAAGCTTTTCGAACTTAAGTGGTTAAGTTTTTAAACATTTTAATATCCTATAAACAAGTTGGGATTTTCGAACTTTATATTAATCTTATAAAATGATCAAATAGTGATCTCTAGTTTTGAGAAGATTCAGAAAGAAGTTGGTGTATAGCCAATTTAAGTTACTGCTTAGTTCAAAAAAGTCTTAAAAAAAATATCTAAAGTTTTTAAGTTGGTAAATATATAGTTAATCTAAGTCATTGATTAGTCTTAATAAGACTTAAGAATAGAATATCTAAGTTTATTATATTAGTAAAGAGTCAATTTGAGTCATTGACTAGTTTTAAAAAGGTATAATAAAAGAATAGTTAAGCTTTTTAAACTAGGTTGTGGTCTACTCTAAGTCAATATGTTTGCTTATGAAGGCTTAATGCATATAATAATATTTAATTGTAGACTTATACAATTAATAGAACTCTTAAATTTTTTTGAGAACTGGATGTAAGCATTTTGAGTCAAGGTAATATATATTGGATGTGTACATCTTCTGAATCTTACCTCTTTCATTTTGAGCATAACATTTATATTCTATTAAAAATTTTTCTTTAAATATGTTTCATGTATGTTCTATAGCTATCTCAAATGTGCTATCAAACTGATCTAAAGTCTACTATGACCTTAGAAGTCTTTTTTTTAATTTGTAATTTGGAGATCTCAAAAACTATTTTGAAAGAATCTTAAGTTGTTCTTTAGAACTTCTCATAAATCTCAGATATCACTGTCTTATAAATAATAATCTCATGAGTCATGACGTTTTAATTTACACACAAAAGATCTCATAAATTATATGTTAACTGTGACACTTTATTACACTGAGCCTTATTTCATGTCGTAAAGTAAAGAATAAAAAAGTGCCACGACATGTGTAAAGCTCATATAATATTCTATATAGAAAGAACTAATAATACTAGAAGTCCGATGAAAAATTACAGCTCAAAACAGAAATAAAAAAACACAAAGCGTTCACATGATAACTACAATTGTAGAGGCACAAGATACAACATAATACAATAGTAATCAAGATAGATATATGTAAGTATGATAGTCAAAAGAACCCTAACCGTAGCCCGCAGAGTTTAGGCCGACTAGTTACATATAGACAATACAGAGTTTTTGAGTTAAAACAGCATATACAACTTATCTCTCAAATCAAGACTCTAAGGCAACAAAGATACAAAATTGAGAGTATATCTATGACAAAGTAATCTAAAATACAAAAGGGTGATAAAAGATCCTCCGTTCCGTCACCATCTCGCAACTCACCAAGGTGGGTTATGACCTGCATAAAAAAAAATAACAACAATATATGGTATTAGAAAACTGCTTTTTTTTGGAAGCCTTCTGAAGCCTCTGAGAATATGGCATTTTTGGCTTGTATTCAGGAGCCTTTGGCAAGGTGGGATAAGTGTCAAGAGAATCAGGGAATGGGTTTGTCTGCACACTTAGGAGGGGCGTGCTCCACTTTTCCACTTCACCACTTCCCCGACAACAGTGCCAAAAACTTGGTGCGGAATTTATAACCCACAAACTAACTGGCAAGTACACCAGGTCGTACCAAGTAATACCTCAGGTGAGTGAGGGTCGATCCCACGAGGATTGATGGACTAAATAACAATAGTTGATTAATTTACTTATTTAGACAAGTAGAAAATGGTGTTTGAGAGTTTAAAAGCATTAACAGTAATTTTAGAATATCAGAAAGCAAGCAGTAAACAGGTTGAGAAAACAATATAGAGAAGGCAGTTAAGGCTTCAGAGTTATCTATTTTCCGGATTGACTTTTCTTGCTAACTATTTTAATCATGCAATATTTAATTCATGGAAAACTATATGTGACTAGACCTTAATTCCTTAGACCTTTCTAGTCTCATCTAATTCTAATCAACTGCCAATTCCTTGGTCAATTAATTCCAATTAGAGGGTGAAATTCAATTCTAGTTTATATGCCACAGAAATCCCAATTATCCAAATATAAGAGGAATATATGTCACGTATCTCGTTAATTACAAATAATTAGAATTTAGGAGAAATTGTTTTCAAGCTGTTGTTCAAGTAAAGAGCTTTTTCAAGTTATACAAGAACTCAATTAGAAAGAGGGTCATACTTTCGTTCCACCCAAATTCATAAGATAAAGAACAAAAATAATTCATAAATTATAAATCAGTACATGAATTAAAATAAAAAAACAATAGAATCAATCTATATAAATAGACAGAGCTTCTAACCTTAACAGTGGAGGTTTAGTTGCTCATGGTTTAGAGAGAAAAACTATGATTCAGGTAAACTGTAATTTACATTATCAAAAATGGAATAATATATCCCAGAAGAGAAGTTTCTTTTCTCTTTTATATCTAATCCTAATTAATTTAAAATCTAATTTCTAAAATTAAAATAATATCTTTTCCTATTTTAAAATAAAATTTAAATTTAATCCAGAATTAGTTATAGCAATCAGCATTTTTCTGCATGTGGCGCATGTCACGCGTACACGTCGATGGTCTTCTTTGTGTGTTACGCGTACACGTCAGGTACGCGCACGTGTCGCTGTGCAACTTTCCAAATTACGCGCACACGTCAGGTACGCGCACGCGTCGCTTCTCACTGGTCATCTCCTTCAGCCTTGGTCAAATTGGTGGAATAGGAGTGTGGACTATTATATTATATATTGTTGGAAAGCTCTGGAAGTTAGCTTTCAAACGCCACTGGAATCACATCCATTGAACCTTTGTAGCTCGAGTTATTTAGGTTTGTGTGCAGAGAGTTCAGGGTTGACAGCATCATTCGCCTTCTTCTCTTCTTCTGCAGAAACTCTATCAAATCCAGTCGAATGCTACCTAAAATAAACAGAATTGCACAAGACTCAAAGTAGCATCCATAGTGGGTAAAAGATAATTAATTCTTGATTAAACTCAACAAATTAAATACAAATTCACTAGGAAAAGATAGGAAAGATGCTCACGCATCAACGCACACGCCTGTGCGTCTGCACAGGTGTCCGCGCATGACTTCATTAAAAAAGCACATGACACGCAATTTGAGGGCTTTGGAGGCCCATTTTTAAAGTCTCTTAGCTCATATTGGAGGGGGAATGAAGGAAAGAACATAGCATATCATTAGTATAGTTTAGGAGTAGGAGTAGAAGGTTTTTAGTTTTAGTATTCTCTAAGTTTTTTATCATCTCTACTAGGGTTTCTATTAGGGTTTTACATTCAAAGCACCATTTCCATTTTTGATCTTGGATTTTACTAATCTCATTGTAAGTATTCTCTTGTTATTACTCTTTATAGTTACATTGTCATTGCTCTTTCTTCTAATTCAAGTTAAAGTTCAATCTTACGTCCCTTTTGCAATTTCAATTCCTTGTTGATGAATTTGATGTTTGATATTTGTTCTATGCTTTCTTATATTATTCTTATTGATTGAGATCAATTGTTGCTTTTGGTTCCAAGTCTTTTCTCATTTTTCTCATATTTAAGCTTTTTGCCCACCAAGTGTTTGACAAAATGTCAAACATGATTTTAGGCTAAATTTTTGTCTCTTGGCTTGGGTAAATTGAGCCATTGGGTTCCTAGAGTTGGAATGCCCAATATTTAGTGTCAATTCTCGGATTGTTAATTGTTCTTGTTACCACTAACGGTAAGTTGTTGCTAAGGCAATTAGCAAGCAATTTAGGATTTGTGGGTTAAGAATACTTATACTCATTTAACTTACCTTCCGATGTGAGGGTTGATCAAGTGAGACTAATCCATCATAATTGTCATAGTTGTGGTTCCAACAAGGAAAGGATCCTTAGCTCACTCCAAGCCAAGACCCCTTTTTATGCTTTCAATCCTTCATATATTGCCATGTTAATCTCTTTCATACTTTACTTGTTTATATTACATAGTCGGTTCTTTAATTTCTTTATTAATTTAATCATTACAATTTTGCATGTTCTTTTATTGCTTTATATGGTCATTTCTTCATTGACAACCCCTTGATCCCTACAACCGGAATTTGCACACTCGTTGCTCTCAAGTGATTCCTTGGGAGACGACCCGAGAGTCAAATACTCTTGGTTTTAAATTGGTTTTGATTTGTGACACATCTTGTGAACTTCCAATTTGACCGGTGACCAATTGTTGGGTTGGGAACTATACTTACAGCGCCAATTCTAATTTTGAGAAAAATTCCTAACCCGCTTTCGGTTGTCGTCAAATTTTGGCGCCGTTGCCGGGAAATTCACTTTAAGTGCAATGAGTGCTGTGATTTTGGTTGTATAAATATGTGAATAGTGTAAATAGTTGATTTTTGGTTTGCTACTTGGCATTAATTGTAGATACTACTTTCCTTTTTTTAGTTAGTTTTAGTAATTGTAGATTGTTAAGTTAGTTCTTGTTTACTTGCCCACTTTTGTTTTGCTTTTCATAATTGCATGCTTTTATTGTCTCCTCAGTTGAATGACACGATCACTTTCAGACCCGAGCTTGGCCACTTTGATCCAAAAATTGAAAGAACTTTAACTCGTATAAGTCAAGCTCGCCGCCAGCTAGCTTTTGTGAATAGTGAATCAGGTTCCCTTGAGGATCACTCCCATTCACTATCACCGCCAATCCGTGACCATTATTCTTCAATCAACAAGGAGACTCTATATTCATCTGTGGAGAGTACTGAATTATCTTTGAGTGACTTTAGGTGACACTGTCATGGTGGACCCACCTCGAAGGATCACCTTGAAGGAAGTCGGAGCTCCCGATCTTAACTTGCAACCGCTTCAGATTTTATGTCCGGCCTTGGACCCAAATTTCGAGCTTAAGTCCGGCATAATTAACTTGCTCCCCAAATACAATGGACTACCTAGGGAAGATCCTCTGAAGCACCTTAAGGATTTCCAATTTGCATGTGCAACTGCGAGAAGACATGGGGCGGATGAAGCTGCGGTGTTGGTCTTCGCTTTCCCTTTCTCTTTGGAGGGAAAAGCGAAGGAGTGGTTTTATACTCAGCCGGGTGAAGTTAGATCCAATTGGGACTTATTGCGAAAAGAATTTTTGGAAAAGTTATACCCTCCCCAGAAAACAGACAAGCTGCCAAGAGAGATCTCTACTGGAAAAGATTCAAGAAGTTGTTGGAGGCTTGCCCTCACCACCGGATTGATGAGTTAGTTCCGATCAGTTATTTCTGTCAAGGAATGCACCACGAAGACAAGCTTCTCCTAGATGCCGCGAGTGGAGGGTCATTGACAAAAAACAAGACCGATGCAGAAGCATGTGAAGTTATATCGGATCTAGCGGACTCAACTCAACATTCAAGGGCAAGGAGTCCACAACCAAAAGCCTTGCGTGAGGTTTCTCCCTCCAGAGATGCAATTTTAACTAAGACCCTCGATGAGATGACGATTTTGTTGAGGCAAATCACCCAAGGGCAACAAATCCCTCAAGCTTTGATAAATGCTCCACCCCAACCTCCACGGATAGAAGGACCATCAAGGATATGTAGTGTTTGTGCTTGTAATACTTATTACACCGATGAGTGCCCTCAAATTCAAGAGGACACTACATTGGCGGTTGCTAACCCTTACCCGCAAAGACCCAATTACAACCAAGGATCCTACCCACAAGGAGGTAATCAAAACCAAGGGTGGAGAGATAACTCAAACCAAAGGTGGAACGAAGCTCCTCAAGCTCAACCTAACCAAAATGCTCAAGTCTACTACCATAAACACCCACAAGGTCAACCACAATACCATCAACCATACCAGCAACCCTCACAACCTCAACCTCAAGTGAAGTATCAACATCCAAATAGTAGATCCAATCCTTCTCAAGTTAACCAAGCCCCTCCTTCCAATCAATCCCACATGAATGACACAATTCACACTTTCATGCAAGAACAAAGAAAGTTCCATAAGAAACAAGATGCTTACATGGCTACAATAGCCGAAGCCCTTACCCGTTTAACTCTCCCTCCTCAAACTACACAAAGCACCCAACAAGCTTCAACCTCAAGTAGTTTGCCCTCCCAACCTCAACCCAATCCTAAAGGAAGCATAAATGCCATTACTCTTAGAAGTGGTACTAAGTTGGATAAGAATGTGGCTATACCTTCAAAGTTGAGTGAGGAAGTAAACAATGAGGAGGTAGAAGATGAAGTGGAGATGATGAAGGGTGAATAAGAAAATATTGACAAAGGTGAGGCAGAACCACCAAAGGTCAAGGAGCCTAAGAGAAAGACCTTGCTTGAAGAGCCTTTGCCGATTCCATTCCCTACTCTGGCCAAGAAAGCGAAGAAACAAGAAGATTTTGACCCCACTGTGGTGGAAGTTTTTGAGAAAGTTGAAGTTACTGTCCCTCTCTTTCAAGCCATTCAACAAGTGCCGAAATATGCCAAGTTTCTCAAGGATGTTTGCACTCACAAAGACAAGCTTGGCAACCTCAAAAGAAAGTCGGTAGATGATTCTATCTCTTCTTTACTTCTCGAAAAATGCAATGATCCCGGCCCATGTTTGGTGACTTGTTTGATTAGTGAGATTAAGTTCATGGACTGTATGTGTGATTTGGGGGCATGTGTGAGTATCACGCCACTCCCCATCTATGAAAGATTGAACTTATCTCCCCTAAAGAGGTCCGATGCGAGGTTTGTATTAGCCGACAAGAGTATTGTGTCAGTTGTGGGGATTGCAGAGAATGTCATAGTTAATATTCAAGGATTGCTCTTTCCAGTTGATTTTTACATTTTGGAGACTCCTCCCATTGACTCAACAAAGCCATCATCAATACTCCTTAGAAGACCATTTTTGAAGACGGCCCGTTTCAGGCTAGATGCACACTCGGGAGTCTATTCTTTTGAGTCGGATGGCAAGTTAGTCAAGTTCACTTTGGAGGAGTCCAACAAGCCCATCCTTGAAGCTTACTCTATTTTTGGGTGCGACATAGTTGAAGACGAAGTGAGTGAAGATGGCACGGAGTAAGGAAAAGAGGATAGTGCCAAGAAGTCAAATTCAAAGGATCATTGACGTTGGAATTTTTGCTAGTAAAGAATTTTATAAAAATATAGTCGCGTTGTAAGTATAGATTCTAAACCAACAGAAAATCCCTTCATACAAACACTTGGTTGTCACAAGTAACAAACCCAATAAAAATAATTAACTGAAGTATTCAAACCTCGGGTCGTCTTCTCAATGAATTGCAGGGAGGTGTGTTTTATTATTGGTTATGGAAAATAGTGTTTTGGGTTTTGAAAAGGGTTTTTTTTAGCAGAAGAATTAGATTGCAAGAATTAATAAATTAATAACTAATAAAACTCTTGGCAAGGTATGAAAATTAGAAGTCCTATCCCAGTTATCCTTATCAATGGTGATGAGAATTATGTTTTTACTCCCACTTAGTTAACCTTTACTAAATAAAGGAAGGTCAAGTGGACTAATCAGTTTGATCCTCAGGTCCTAGTCAATTCCTAAGGAAAGACTAGAGTTATTGGAATGCGATTCGATTAGCGAAAATAACAATTATCAATCACGATGAGTTTGATAACTCAAGAGTCTCTAATTAATCAACCAAAGCCAAAAGGGGAAAATAAATCATAAATAGAGCAAAACAATCCTGGGTCTGAAATACTTCAAATTATATTAAATAGAAAATTAGATTGAACATAGAATTCCATAATCCAAATTGGCAACATCAAGTAATCAACTAAAGTAATAAATAAAAGTAGAAAATAAATTAAAGGAACATTGTACCTGTGGTTTGAAGAAATATTCCTAATTTCTAAAAATCCTAATCCTAATCCTAAGAGAGAGGAGAGAACCTCTCTCCCTAAAAACTACATCTAATCCTCCAGCTATCTATGAATGAATCGTCCTTATGATTGGATGGACTCCTCCATTTATAATCCTTCAATCTGTGTTCTCTGGGCTTGGATCTGGGTCAAAAGGGGCCCATAAATCGCTGGAAACGAGATCTGCAAATTCTGCAGATCGCGCACGTCACGCGTCTGCGTGGGTCACACGGTCGCGTCATCTAGAGTGTTGCTCTTCCACACGGTCGCGTCAGTCATGCGCCCGTGTCAGTTGTATTTCGCAAGTCACACGTTCGCCTTATCCATGCACTCGCGTCGATCCCCTTTTGCGCGAACCACGCGTTCGCGTCGCCTATGCGGACGCGTCACTGCCAGTTTCTCTAAAATTCCAATTTATGCTTTCTTTCCATTTTTGTATGTTTCCTTTCCATCCTTTAAGTCATTCCTGCCCTATAAAACCTGAAAGTACTCAACACACAAATCACGGCATCGAATGGTAATAAAGGGTAATTAAAATAATTACTTTTAAAGTATAGAAAACATGTATTTCACATATATCATATAATAAGGAAGGGAAAGCAAAACTATGCAATTTCCATATGAATAAGTAGGTGAAGAGTTGATAAATCATTCAATTTAGGCACAAGATTTATCATAAAATAGTGGTTTATGAATCATACTCAACCAAAACAAGCCAAAGAGCTAGAGATTTTCCTCCTTGGGGAAATTTCTAAGTGATCAAGGAAGCCATGCAAGTCCAACTTAAGACTCTAAACCAAAGTGCTTGGTGGGAGACACCCCACCATGGTGACATTTTCCAATTCTATCTCTTGTTTATAGCTTTTTGAACTATTTGTTTTCTTGTGATACAATGATTAGCTTAGGTTTGTTTGATAATTTTGAGTTGTATAAGTTGAATTACTTGTGGACTATAAATTTGTGCTTGTTTGAATGATTTGGGGTTGTTATGTTGTTATGCTAAGGTTGGGAACTGTTCCGTGGGTTACCTGAAACTGTAGGTTGATCTCGTTCGAGATCTTCTGTGTGGGTCGGAGCTGTTGTTGTCCGATTTGTGGGACTTGGTGATGGTGCTGATCTTTCGTCCCCGGAGGGTGGGGGGTACCTGCAAGGGACTCCGATGCTTAAGTTAGCAAGGATATTAAGCAGGTATTGAGTAGAATCAGAGTATGAGTTATACCTGGGTGCTCCAGTGTATTTATAATAGTGTAGAGTGACCTTCAAAGATAAGATAAGTTAGTTATCTTATCTTATCTTTATCTTATCTTCGAGTGAGGTCATCTTATCTTTCAAGGGAACCGCCCTTCTCTCTGTAGGCTTGGGCTGCCCTTGGGTTCGGGTCGTGTTCCTCTGTTTGGGCCCTTTATTGGGCTTTCCTGGTAGTTTGGCCGAGCTCTTTAGGAAGAGGTCAGATTGTCTGACCTGAAGAGGTCGGTCGCTTTGTTTGTAGAACATCCCGGGTCGAACAACTCGACCTAGGGTATGAACAGTGCCCCTGCTCGAGCTCGGTCTTTCTTTTTGAGGTCGAGTCTTTAGTTTTAAGACTTTGATCCTTCTTTGCTAAAGCCGAACTCAAGCATTTTGTCGATTTCTTTTTGTAGAGTTCTCCTTCTTTTGAATGCGGAACGTTTCTGTTTCGTTTCCTCTGAAAGTGCATGCTTCTGCGTTTAGTGCCCTAGCCTTGGGAATGTGCGAGGGTTTTTAATGCCCCATTAATTGGTTTTTGATGCTCCGTTTCTCTTGGCTTTTATTTTGAACTTTACTCTCAAGAAACGTTTTCTCTCCTCATCTGTTTTTGCTGTGACTTCTCTTTTTTCTCCTCTCCTTCTGTTTTCTTTTGAAAACCTACATTCCTTGGTGTTTCTTCTTGCAACGTTTGTTCGGTGACTGTAAGTTCTTTTGACGGCGATTCTCTAACCTGCTCGTCTTCAACCCTCTTGCGTATTC
This sequence comes from Arachis duranensis, assembly GCF_000817695.3. NCBI lineage: Eukaryota > Viridiplantae > Streptophyta > Magnoliopsida > Fabales > Fabaceae > Arachis > Arachis duranensis. The sequence continues at coordinate 43,470,048 of NC_029774.3, forward strand.
TTCTCCTTTCTTAGGTTGGTTTTGCTTTCCCCTCACCGTTTACTTCTGCTGTGTTGTGTTTTGATTTTGAAGCTTTAATTTTGACTAAGTGCATGTTGGGAAGCTTGAATTTTTGTTGCGCCTGGTTTGTTACTGTGATGCATGCTTTTTCCCTTTTGACCTTATATATGCTTCTGAGTGTATTTCTTGGTTTGGCTCTTTAGGGCTTTGTATGCTTCTGTCGATTCCTGAACTGTTGTAGCCTTTTTGGTGACTCGTTTGATCTTTTTCGCATTTGTTTTTCTTGGAAAGGGTTTCTGTTGAGACATTAGTCTTGTAGATTTTCCTGAACCTTTATTCCCTGATTGCCTCCAAAGGATGTTTCTGGACCTTGGGTTGTGTCCTGGGGTTTTCCTTTTTATCTGCTGTACCGCGCTGGAATGTGCTGTGCGAGTTGTTTTGATTTCGTCTGGGATGTCTTTGCCTTTTTAGTAACCCAATCTTTTTCTTGCTTTGTAGGATTAGTTGGCCATGTCTTCCCGAAAAAACATTGTCGAGGCGTCTTCTGAGGTTCCCGAAGGGATGTCTGATTGGCTAGACTCTCTTGTTTTGCTGTGTGTTTCTTTAGTTGATTCAGAATTTTGTGCGACACTTAGAAAGCATCATCGTATCTGTAGTAGAGCGGATCAGGAGGTCAATTATGAGTTGGTAGCACCCGATTCTGGTGATAGAGTCTGCTTTCCAGCCCTGATCCAAGGGGAGCGTCCCTTCTTCTATGCTTATGACTTCTTTTTTAGCCAAATGAACATCACCTTTCCTTTTACTTCTTTTGAAACCGACTTGTTATGGTCTTGTAATGTAGCCCCTTCACAGCTCCATCCGAATTCATGGGGCTTCATAAAGATTTTTCAGCTTGTTTGTCAAGAATTTGGTGTTACACCTTCTCAAACTTTTTTTCTGTATCTTTTTGTGTTGACCAAACCTGGGACTACCAAGAAGAAAGCTTCTTGGATTTTTTTTAGGTCTGCCCAGGGACACAAGGTCTTTTCCATATATGATGAATCTTTCCGGGATTTTAAGAACTACTTCTTTAAGGTCCGAGCTGTTGAAGGAGCCCGACCTTTCTTTCTGGATGAAAATAATGAGCCCTGCTTTCCCTTAGAGTGGTAGAGGAATGTAGTGGTATCCCGATATACTTGGGAGATGTTGAGCGAGGTCGAGCAGTCCTTTGTGAGTGTTTTGGAGGATATTTGGGGAGAACCTCCCCATTTGGATACTAAAAAGTCTTTGGGAGATCCGTCCCTTATTCGAACTGCTTTGGGTACTGCTGTGATAAATTGTTGTTTTTCTTTTTGCAGAGATGGCCAAAAATAATGATGTAATGAAGGCTTTTAAGAAGGCGAGGAAAGCTACTACGGCTCAAAACATCTTGGCCCGGGCTGATGGGAAGGAAAGCTACTGTGGCTCAAAACATCTCGGCCCGGGCTGATGGGGAAGGAGCTTCCCAAGCTCCTTTAAAGCTGTTCCAAGGGTTACCTGAAACTGGAGGTCGATCTCGGACGAGATCTTCTGTACTGGTTGGTGCTATCGTGTCTGGCTGGTGGGAGACAGCCGAAGCTGTCGTGTCCGACTTGTTGAACTGGCTGCACTGCTGATCCTTCGTCACCGGAGGGTGGGGGGTACCTGCAAGAGACTCCGATGCTTAAGTTAGCATGGGTATTAAACAGGTATTGAGTAGAATCACAGTATGAGTTATACCTGGGTGCTCCAGTGTATTTATAATGGTGAGATGTGGCCTCCTGTGGATTAGATAAGTTAGTTATCTTATCTGCTCTTTATCTTTGAGTGAGGTCATCTTATCTTTAGGGGAACCGCCTTTATCTTTCTAGGCTTTGGCTGCCTTTAGATTGGCTGTGTTCCTTCGTTTTGGGCCTGCTTTGGGCTCCTTTGGCGATTTGGCCGAGTTCTTTGAAAAGAGGTCGGATATTGGCCGAGCTCTTTGAGAAGAGGTCGGATAGTCTGACCTGAAGAGGTCGGTCAGCTTGTCGCTAAACATCCCGGGTCGGACAGCTTGACCCAGGGTATGAACAGTGCCCTGCTTGAGTTCGATCTTTCCGTGAGATCGTGTTTTTCAGAGCTTCGATCTCTTTGGAAGTCGTGCTCAAGCATCTGTCTGGCTTGTTTCTTCATTGCTTCGCAATCTTTGCAGATTTTCTAGAGGTTTGGTACTTCATAGTCCAACCTCTTTTGAGTGGTAGTGCGGGTTTTCTACCCTTGCCTTCTGGATCACGCCTTGCTTTAAGTTTGTGTTGACAACCTTCTGCTTTGGGAAAGTTATCCTTGCGGCTTGATATCCGAGCTTTTAGTGACTTGTCCCATGACTTTTTAGTGTTCTTTATATAGAACCTTTTTAGTCTTGGATGATGTTCGTAGCCCTATTTGAGATTGTGCCTTTTTTGAGTGGAGTTGTATCCCTTTTGGCTAAGCACATTTGAGCCTTAAGTTGTTTCCCAACCTTTTGGCTTGTTCTTTTTTGAAGTCGTACTTGCGCCTCTTTTTTATCTAACGTCGACCTGTATGACTTTGCCCCTGCTTGAGTTCGATCTTTCCGTGAGATCGTGCTTTTCAGAGATTTGATCTCTTTGGGGAAGTCGTGCTCAAGCATCTTGTCTTCGGTCGATTTTGAGTAGTTTCTCCTTGTGCAAGTCTGGTATTGCCCCTTTTTACTTTGAGAGGTCTTTTCAGCCTTCTTCTGACTTGTTTGTCTTCATTGCTCGGGCTTTTTAGTCATAATCCAACAACTGTTCCGATGGGAAACCTTTTTATAGTCTGTTTGGATGACTTTATAGCGCCGTTTTGATTTGTGCTTTTGCCTTTTAAGTAGTGTCTTTTTTCAAGACTTTGTACTTTTTAGCAAAGCATTTCTGGCCTTCCTCTAGCCATTTCAAGATGTTTTTGTCCCCTTTGTGGATCTTTGCAGAGTGTCGCTACTTCGTTGTCCGACCTCTCTTGATCACTTCTGGTTTCGTCCACTTTTTGTTTGGTCGAGGTGGTCCTTGGGGCTAACTTGTCCGACGACTTTTTAGTATTCTCGTAGAATACTTTTTAGTCTGTCTGAACAATTTTGATAGCCTTGTCGTGAAGCCGTGGCTTTTTGGGCGGAGCTATGTCCGTTTTAGCGCACGTTTTTGTTAGTCCGACTTCTTCTTGTCGGTCCAAGCTGTAGCTTTCGTTGGTCCGACTTCTTTTTGTCGGTCCAAGCAGCAGCTTTCGTTGGTCCGACTTCTTCTTGTCGATCTAAGCTGTAGCTTTCGTTGGTCCGACTTCTTCT
>NC_029774.3:43473397-43476852 GCF_000817695.3 Arachis duranensis
ACTTCCTAAGTTATTTTTGTAATCCTCTTTCTTGGATCTTTGTCATATCTCTTTCAGGTACTACTTGTATAACTTTTTAGTGGTAGGAGTCCGACTTGGTTACGTCGGTCTCCTTTAAGTTATTTTTTGTAGTCCTCTTTCTTGAATCTTTGTCAGATCTCTTTCAGGAATTACTTGTATAACTTTTTGTTTTGGGCTGACTTTGTTATGTCAGGCCCTTCTAAGTTAAAGTAATCCTCTTTAATAGGGTTGGCCAGACCTCTTTCCAGGGTTTACTTATAACTTGGGTTGACTTGGTTCGACTTCTGAACGTCGGCCAGTCTTTAAGTTATTATATTAGCTATCCGTAAGACCTCATCAGGTTCTTTTTTGGATTGCTTTCGATTCCTCTTTAATAGGTTTGGCCAGACCTCTTTCCAGGGTTTACTTATAACTTGGGTTGACTTGGTCTGACTTTTGAATGTCGGCTAGTCTTTAAGTTATTATTTTAGCTATCCGTAAGACCTCGTCAGGTTCTTTTTTAGATCACTTTCGATAACTTCTTACATTATTCTGTGTTCATCTTTGCCGATTTGTAGAAAGTGGTTGTCATCTCTAGATCGTCCTTTGGGTGAATCGCGTTTTCACCTTTATTGGACGGTTGTCTTTATCGTGATCGTGCAGTGAAATTGTTTTTCACTTTCTGCCGATCTGTTGCTTTATAATCGGGCGATGAACTCTGCTTTCACTTTTTTGCCGACCTTGTCAAAATCGGGCGATGAATTCTGGTTTCATCTTTCCCGACTTTTATCATGATCGGGCGGTGAATTTGGTTTTCACCCTGCCGACCTTGTCGTGATCCGGCAGTGAAATTTGCGTTTCAGATTAATGCGTCTTGGTATAGCAGTGAATTTTGTTTTAACTTTGTCAAAATCAAATGATGAATTCAATTTTCATCGTGGTCGGGCGGTGAAGTTGGTTTTCACCTTGCCGACTTGTCGCTTTGTAATCGGACGATGAGTTTGGTTTTCATCTTGCTGACTTTGTCGTGATCGGGCGGTGATTTTGGTGTTTCACCTTGCCGACCTGCCGTAGTCGGGCGTTTTGGTAGGAAACTTTTTAAGGAATCTACAATCTTTTAAACAATAATATAAAGATAAGAGTGTGTACATGTTAGTACTTACCTTTCTAGGTCGGGCAATCTTTTTGGATCTCGGCCTGGCGCCCTTTTTAGATTGCAGGCATGCCATGACCTTGGTAGCTCTTGCCCTTCAAGTTTGGACAGTCTATAGCAACTTTTCCCCAGTTCTTCTGAACAACTTGGTATGGTCCTTTCCAGTTGGCTGCTAGCTTTCCTTCTCCAGGTCGAGTTGTTCCAATATCATTTCGGATTAGGATGAGGTTGTTGTTGGCAAAGCTTTGCTGTACTACCTTCTGATTGTATCTTGAGGCCATTCGACGTTTTAACGCCTCTTCCTTGATCGGAGCTCTCTCTCGGACTCTTGGAAGTAGGTCGAGTTCTTTCCTTTAGATTTGGGAGTTGACCTCTTCATTGTAGAAGATCATTCTGGGGGATCCTTCTTTGATCTCTACTGGGATCATTGCCTCCATTCCGTAAATCAATCGGAAGGGTGATTCCCCCGTGGTGAAGTGTGGAGTTGTCCGATATACCCATAGGACTTGTGGGAGCTCTTTAGCCCAAGCTACCTTTGCGTCCTGTAGCCTCCATTTTAACCCGGCTAGTATGACCTTATTGGCAGCTTCTGCTTGTCCATTAGCTTGTGGGTGTTCTACGGATGTGAATTGGTGCTTTATTTTCAAGTCGGCTATCAACTTTCTAAAGTCTGCGTCTGTGAATTGAGTGTCATTGTCTGTGGTGATGGAGTAAGGAACCCCACACCTTGTAATATTATTTTTGTACAAGAATTTCTGACTTCTTTGAGCAGTGGCATTAGCTAGGGGCTCTGCCTCAATCCATTTTGTGAAGTAATCCACCCCTACAATGAGGAACATGACTTGTCCCGATCCTTGGGGAAGGGGTCCGAGGAGGTCGAGTCCCCATTCTGCGAACGGCCAAGGTGATGTTACATTGATGAGTTCCTCTGGTGGGGCAATGTAGAAGCTAACATGCTTTTGATATAAAGCTTTAACTTTGTATTTGGGTTTTTGCTCTCTTGTTGCCTCCAAAGGGTGCCCCTGGACTTTCGTGTGAGTCCTGGGGTTTCTCTTTTACTGTTGTATCTGACACTTGATGTTTTACTGTTATTGTCCGAGTTGTTTCCTTATTTGTCCGAGTTGTTTGGTAATAACCCCATGGTTGACCTATGTCTTCTTTGAAAAAATATTGCTGAGATGTCTACTAAGATCCTGGATGGCATGTCTGATTGACTGGATTCCATAGTTTTAATGCGTGTTACTGTGGCTGACCTTGAGTTCTGTGTGCGACTTAGGAGGTTCCGTAGAATGAGTTGGTGTCGCCGGACCCCGAGGAGAGGGTTTGTTTTTCTTCCTTGTTGTGGTCTTGTAATGTGGCCTGATGAGGCTTCTGTTATTGCCCCCTGGTTTGGTGTTGGCTAGTTTTGAAAATGCATCAGCTCGGGCATTCTGCTCCCGAGGTATGTGTCAGACTTCATATTCCCCGAAATGTCCGAGCTCTTTTTTGTTTTTGTCCAGGGTCCCCCAAATTGTCCGAGTTGTTCTCTGGTTTTGTCCAGGGTCCCCCGAATCGTCCGAGCTATTTTTCATGGTGGGATCCCCAGCTTGGTTGCTCCCTTCTATTTGTGAGGTGACTACTTGTGAATCACTGGACACGGTAAGCTCCTACCTTCTTAGCTAGCCTTAACCCAGCCAGTAGTGCCTCGTATTCAGCTTGGTTATTTAGCTTGATTTGGCTTCCCTGATTGCTTTCTATAATTACGCCTGCACCACTCCCGGTTTTGTTTGAAGAGTCGTCCATGTAGAGTTTTCATTTTGTAGGATTTCCCGGGGTGTCAGTGTACTCTATAATAAAGTCGGCCAGATACTGTGATTTGATGGCTATCTGAGCTTTATGTCGAAGATCGATTTCGGATAACTTGACTGCCCACTGTAGAATTCTTCCTGCTAAGTCTGTTTTCTGTAGGATGCCTTCTATGGGCTGGTTGGTCCGAACTCTGATAGTGTGAGCTTGAAAGTATGGGTGAAGTCATCGAGAGGTGAGTATGAGGGCGTAGGCGAACTGCTCTATCTCTTGATAGTTTAGTTCGGCCCCTTGTAGAGCCTTGATGATGAAGTAGACGGGTTGTTGCCCACTTTTGTCTTCTTTAACTAGTGATGAGGCTATTGCCAGACTTCCCACTACGAGGTATAATATGAGCTTTTCACTTTCCCTTGGTTGGGTAAGAATGGGTGGTTGCCCCAAGAATTTTCAAAATCTCAGAAGGCTTGTTTGCACCCCGTAGTACTATTCAAACCTCTCTCCCTTCCTTAATATACCT
>NC_029774.3:43478376-43478920 GCF_000817695.3 Arachis duranensis
TTTTTTAGTATTTTGGTTTTGCTTGTTTTGGTGGAATTTCTGTTTGTGGTAATCCTTTTTTTCCTTTATCTCTGCAGAGATGTCTTCTCAGGCGGATTCCATGAAGTACCTTCGTCGGACGAAGAAGTCCGTGGCTGCTCGAAATATCGAGGCTGGGGAGGCTTCTGCCCGATCTTCTCCGAAGAAGACTACTGTGGGTGTTACTACTCGATCGAAGACTATTCCGACTCCCCAGTTCCGAGCTATAAATCAAGATCCTCCGACCTCTAGACTCGGTCACTCTTCCCTGCCTTCGTCCTCGGGTCCTCCTCCTAAGAAACAGAAGACCTCTCAAGAGCTTGCGGGTTTTAATGACAAGGATTTTGATGCTCTTGGTTGGATTGAACAGCATATTCTCCCACAGACCTTTATTTCTACTGATGATGTGTCTATGGAGCACCATTTTCAGTATATGGTGCGGAGTTGTGTCCGGATGGCTAGTCTTCATGCCGCTATTGCCCGAGAGTTCAAGAAATCCCCCATTGGTGCGACCAGCTCCCGACTT
>NC_029774.3:43480807-43481263 GCF_000817695.3 Arachis duranensis
GTGCCTGCGGGTTACCTTCTTCGTTGTAGAAGATGACTCTGGGTGACCCTTCATCTATTTCGATAGGAATCATTGCCTCCATCCCGTAGGCTAGCCGGAATGGCGATTCTCCCGTTGTAGAGTGTGGAGTTGTCCGATATGCCCATAGTACCTGGGGGAGCTCCTCGGCCCATGCCCCTTTGGCCTCTTGGAGTTTCCGTTTTAACCCGGCCAAGATGACTTTATTTGCGGCCTCTGCTTGTCCATTGGCTTGTGGGTGCTCGACTGAGGTGAATTGCTGTTTAATTTTTAGTATTGGCGTGTTTTTGGCAGGGGGCATATTTTCACAAATTCCGTTGCGTCTTTCTGCAAGGTCGGCCAATAGAACCCGGCTCAGACTACTTTTTTGGATAATGCCCGAGCTCCGAGATGGTTCCCACACATGCCTCCGTGGACTTCTTCGAGGACGTTCTTTGT
>NC_029774.3:43481363-43482060 GCF_000817695.3 Arachis duranensis
GTTGGATTGAACAGCATATTCTTCCTCAGACCTTTATTTCTACTGATGATGTGTCTATGGAACACCATTTTCAGTATATGGTGCGGAGTTGTGTCCGGATGGCTAGTCTTCACGCTGCTATTGCCCGGGAATTCAAGAAATCCCCCATTGGTGCGACCAGCTCCCGACTTGAGAAGGCTCAGTCTGAGTTCGAGAGGTTTAGTGAGCTGAAGGCTGCTAGGATTTCTGAGCTGGAGGCCTCTTTGGAGAAAGAGAAAACTAAAGCTACCGCGGCTGTGGCGGCAGCGAAGGCATCTGAGGAGATGGCGAAGGCGGCGACGGAGAATTATACTCGGATATATGCCGAGCTTGTGGAGACAAAGGAGAGGTTGCAATCCGCCCAGGATGATTTTTATGAGCTAGAAGGTCATGTGGCTAAGGGTATGGATGCTATGTTTGAAAATTTGAAGGCTCAGGTCCGGGTTCTTGCTCCTGACCTGGATCTGAGCTTATTTAGTACGGATAACGTTGTTGTGGAGGGAAAGATTGTTCCTGCTCCCAACGAGGATGAGGTTCCGGTGTCCGACCCCAAAGTTCCGGTTGCGAACCCGACTTCACCTTTGGCCGGGGATGGCTCTGGTGTGGAGGTTTCAAACCGGGATGACATTGCCGTCAATGCAGTCCCGATATCTATGTTTCCTCCGCAGCCTTCTGTTGA
>NC_029774.3:43485063-43485601 GCF_000817695.3 Arachis duranensis
TGTAGTCCGATGTGCTCTGAGAACACTTTGTTCATTAGTCTCTGGTAGGTTGCCCCTGCGTTCTTTAGCCCGAAGGGCATTACGACGTAGCAGTAGTTTGCCCTTTGGGTTATGAACGAGGTCTTTTCTTGGTCGGGTCCGTACATCGGGATTTGATTGTATCCCGAGTATGCGTCCATGAAGGAGAGATATCTATAGCCTGAGGCTGCGTCTACTAAGGCGTCGATGTTTGGTAGTGGATATGGGTCTTTGGGGCAGGCTTTGTTGAGATCCGTGTAATCGACGCACATCCTCCATTTTCCGTTGGGCTTTTTTACCAGGACCACGTTTGCGAGCCATAGGGGGTATTTTACTTCCCTAATGAACCCTGCATCTAGTAGTGTTTGTACTTGTTCTTCTATTGCTTGCATGCGCTCGGGTCCGAGCTTCCGGCGTCTTTGTTGGATAGGTCGGGATCCCGGGTAAACTGATAGCTTATGGCACATCAGGTCGGGACTTATGCCTGGCATGTCGGAGGCTTTCCAGGCGAAGAGGTCAT
>NC_029774.3:43485728-43487322 GCF_000817695.3 Arachis duranensis
ATCTGGACTCTTTCGGTTTCTCCCTCTGGTTGTGGCCGAAGATCTTCTCGGGCTTGAACTCGCCCGAGTTCTATTGTGTTGATCTCTTTTCCTTTTAAGCTCAGGCTTTCGTTGTAGCATCGCCGCGCTAGTTTTTGGTCGCCTTTTAGGGTAGCGATTCCTTTTGTGGTAGGGAACTTCATACAGAGGTGTGGGGTCGAGACTAAAGCTGCCAGTCTGTTTAGGGTTGGTCGCCCAATGAGGGCATTGTATGCTGAAGTGACGTCGACTATAATGTAGTCGATGCTTAATGTTTTAGATTGCTCGCCTCTTCCAAAGGTAGTGTGTAGCGAGATGTATCCTAAGGGATGGATCAGGGTATCCCCTAGTGTGTGTAGCGAGATGTATCCTAAGGGATGGATCGGGGTATCCCCTAGCCCAAATAGGTCGGTGGGATAGGCCTTTAGTTCTTTTTCCTCAAGTCCGAGTTTGTCGAAGGCCGTTTTGAACAGGATATCTGCTGAGCTTCCCTGGTCAATCAGAGTTCGGTGTAGGTTGGCGTTTGCTAGGATAATGGTGATTACCATTGGATCGTCGTGCCCGGGTATTATCCCTTGAGCATCTTCTCGGGTAAATGAGATGGTAGGTAACTCGGGCAGGGGACTGTCTTCTCGGACGTGATAGACTTCTTTGAGGTGTCTTTTTCGTGAGGATCTGGATGTTCCTCCGCCTGCAAAACCTCCATTTATCATGTGAACGTGTCTTTCAGGGGTTCCCGGGGTTTGTTCGGCCCGATCTTCGTTATCTCCCCGCCTTCTCTTCCTGGTCTCTTCTCCTTTCTCTGCTATATATCTGTCGAGTTTTCCTTCTCTCGCTAGTTTTTCTATAACATTTTTTAGGTCGTAGCAGTCGTTAGTAGAATGACCGTAGAGCTTGTGATATTCACAGTATTCGGACCGATCTCTCCCTGCCCTCTTGTGTTTTAGCGGTCGGGGCGGTGGGATCTTTTCGGTGTGGCATACTTCTCTGTAGATGTCTACCAGGGAGACTCGGAGGGGGTGTAGCTATGGTACTTCCGCGGCTTGTCCGAGTTGGGTTCTTCTTTCTTCCTCTGTTCCCGATCTCGATCTCGGGGTGGGTAGGTTGATTCCTTCCTAGCAGAGTCTCTTAGCTGGGAGGTTTCCTCCATGTTGATATATTTTTCTGCCCGCTCCTGCACCTCGTATAGGGAGGTCGGATATCGTTTGGATAGGGATTGGCTAAACGGTCCCTCCTTTAGGCCGTTTGCTAGTCCCATGATGGCTGCTTCAGTGGGCAAGTGTTGTATGTCCAGGCAGGCTTTGTTGAATCGCTCCATGTATTCTCAGAGAGTTTCTTGGTTACCTTGTTTGATCCTGAGTAGACTGGGGGCATGTTTTGTCTTGTCCTTTTGAATAGAGAACCTTGTCAGAAATTTTTTGGTTAGGTCTTCGAAGCTGGCGATTGATCTTGGTGGCAGGTTGTCGAACCACTTCATGGCCGACTTGGTGAGAGTGGTGGGGAAGGCTTTGCACCGAATCGCGTCGGAGGCGTCGACTAGGTACATTCTGCTTCTGAAGTTGCTGAGGTGGTGACT
>NC_029774.3:43487550-43512206 GCF_000817695.3 Arachis duranensis
TGTTTCCTCCTGGAGTGCGTGGTGATAGAGGGCTGTCCGGTCGTTCTCCAGTGTCAATTTCATCCTCTTGTTCAGATGCAGTGCGATCATCGTTGTGAGGATTGTCCGCCATGGTAGAGGGATGACTTCCAGGTCCCCGGCAACGGCGCCAATGTTCCGAGGGTTACCTGAACCAGTGTATTTATAGTAGTTGGCCGTGATCTTCCCTGGATAAGATATTCTTATCTTATCTTATCTTTGGGAGTTTTATCTTTATCTTTGTGGAACCGCCTTTTCTAGGCCTTTTCGGCCTTTAGGTTTTGGGCTGCGTTCCTTTTGATGGGCCTTCCTTTGCTTTATTGTCCGAGGTCCGACCTTTAGGCGTGGGCCTTAGGATGAGGTCGGACCTTTTATGAATTTGCCGAGTTTGGAGGAGCCCGGTCAGGGTATGAACAGCTTGTTTGCACCCCGTAGTCCTATTCAAACCTCTCTCCCTTCCTTGATATACCTCTTTGAGGTGTCCTTTGTGAGATGATTTAGAGATCCTTCCTCCTGCGAATCCTCCATGAACATGTCTCTCAGGGGTGTGAGGTGGACGTTCAACTCGTTCGACCTCTTTGGTGTGAAATGTTCGACTTGTCTGACCTCTTTGGTGTGAGCAATTTGGCCGATCACTTTGGTGTGAGATGGACCTTCAACTTTGTCCGACCTCTTTGGTGTGAGGTGGACCTTCAACTCGTCCGACCTCTTTGGTGTGAGGTGGACCTTCAACTTGTCCGACCACTTTGGTGTGAGGTGGACCTTCAACTTTGTCCGACCTCTTTGGTGTAAGGTGGACCTTCAACTTGTCCGACCTCTTTGGTGTGAGGTGGACTTTCAACGCGTCCGACCTCTTTGGTGTGAGGTGGACCTTCAACGCGTCCGACCTCTTTTGTTTTTGATTGGGCGAGTTGATGAGATCTTCTCAGTGTTGCATATTTCTCGGTAGACATCCACAACAGACACCCGAAGGGGATGTAATTGTGGTATTTTCTAGGCTTCTCTCCATGTTGATCTTTTTTTTTCTTGGACTCTTTATCCTTATCCCGAGAGGAGTAGGACTGTTTGATTTTTTAGATCTCTCCTAGTTGAGAGTTTTCCTCCATGTTGATGTACTTCTCTGCTCGTTTAGAGATGTTTGGGTGCTTCCTGGATATTGAATGGCTAAAAGGTCCTTCTCGTAGACCATTGATGAGGCCCCTGATAGCTGCTTCTGTTGGCAGACTTTGTATGACCATACATGTTTTGTTGAATCTTTCCATGTTGTTGCGAAGGCTCTCTCGATCTCCTTGCTTGATCCCTAATAGGCTCGGTGCATGTTTGGCTTTGTCCTTCTGGATGGAGAATAACGGATTGCATCTGAGGCCTCCGTGAAATATATCCTGCTTCTGAAATTGCTAAGATGATGGCTTGGATCTGATGTGCCGTCGTATGGGGTCATGTTTGGAGCTTTGAAGTCCTTTGGGACCTTTAGCTTTCATGATCTCTTTGGTGAATGGATCTTGGTCCTTGCAGGAGCTATCCTCATGAGAGGATCGATTAGCTTTGGCCTTGAGATCGACTTCGAGTTTTAGGAGTTTGTCCTCCAATTCCCGGCGTCGCTTTATCTCCCTTTGTAGGTCTTTCTCTTTTTCACGTCGATGTTGGGCTTCTTTCTCAAGTTGCTCCAATCGATTTTGAAGTGCTTCTATTACTCCTGAATTTGATGAATTTTTGTCTCCGTTGGTTTCTGGAGTATCTTTGAGTATCGTGTCCACGTTTTTATGCGACGTTCTGTCTTCCAAACCTGAATCGTGGTCATTGTCATGGTCATCCGCCATGTTAATGGAATGACTTCCAGGTTCCCCGGCAACGGCGCCAATGTTCCGAGGGTTACCTGAAACTAGAGGTCGATCTCGGACGAGATCTTCTGTACTGGTTGGTGCTAACGTGTCTGGCTGGTGGGAGACAGCCGGAGCTGTCGTGTCCGACTTGTTGGACTGGCTGCACTGTTGATCCTTCGTCACCGGAGGGTGGGGGTACCTGCAAGAGACTCCGATGCTTAAGTTAGCATGGGTATTAAACAGGTATTGAGTAGAATCAGAGTATGAGTTATACCTGGGTGCTCCAGTGTATTTATAATGGTGAGATGTGGCCTCCTGTGGATAAGATAAGTTAGTTATCTTATCTTTATCTTTGAGTGAGGTCATCTTATCTTTAGGGTAACCGCCTTTATCTTTCTGGGCTTTGGCTACCTTTAGATTGGGCTGTGTTCCTTCGTTTTGGGCCTGCTTTGGGCTCCTTTGGCGATTTGGCCGAGTTCTTTGAGAAGAGGTCGGATATTGGCCGAGCTCTTTGAGAAGAGGTCGGATAGTCTGACCTGAAGAGGTCGGTCAGCTTGTCGCTAAACATCTCGGGTCGGACAGCTTGACCCAGGGTATGAACAGAAGCCATCCGTGCCGAGCTCTCCAGGCCCGAGGAGAATGATCCCTACCCCTCGGGTCCGTTTAGTGGATCCCCCTCAGTCTTCTACTGCTGCTGTGATTTCTTCTTCGGCCGCCCCTCTTCCAAAAAGACCTTGAACTGTTGAACCCTTCAATCTAGATGCCCCAGATTTTGATCATATTGGTTTTATGGACCAGCAGATTGCACCTTATGGTGCTCTTTCAATGGATGATGTATCTCTCCTTCATCACTTGGATTTTATAACTCGGAGTAGTGTCAAGATGGCCCATATGGGAGCTGCTTTGTATTGCATTGCCCAAAATCTACCTCTGCATGCTACCAAAGCTTTTATGGAGGAAGCTAAGTGAGAATTTGATCGGATGAAGGGTCTCAAGGAGGAGTTTGAAGTGGAGGTGACTCAACTGAAAAAGGAGCTGGAAGGGGAGAAGGCCAGCTCTCTTGCCCTGGCGGCCTCTGTGCGATTGGCTAAGGACATGGCTTTGAAGCACAAAGAAAGCTATGTCGCATCCTACCGAGAAGTGATGCATCTTCGAGATGAGCTAGAGTCGGTCTGGGTTGATTATTCCGAGCTCCAGGGTCATCTTGTGGGCAGCGTAACCGCTGCCTATGAGAACCTGAAGGAACAAGTTCGGGTTATTTCTCCGGAGGCTAACTTTGCCTTGTTTAGCTTGGATAATGTTGTGAAGGATGGCAAAATCGTTCCCGAGTACCCTGATCATGATGATGTTGAGCCTCCTCCTGTTCCTTCTACCGAAGTCTCTGTTGTGCCGCCCTCTTCCTCTCAGGCTACTGAAGTTGTTCAACCTGAGTCCGATCCTGATGTTCAGATCCTGAACCAGGATGATGGGACGGTAGATGTAGTGCCTCTTCAGACTCATCCTCCTTCACCCCGGGATACTGCTACTGGGAAACCTTTGGACTCTCTTTGATTATTTCTGATGAATTTGTGTATAGCCCGGCCTGTGGGCTTTGGACTCTTTTGTTTTGTAAATGGTGTTTAGTTGACGGTTGACACTTCTGTTGCTTGTTTAGCAACTTTGCTTTGAAAAACAAAGTGACTTTCAAGCTTCCTGGGCTGATTTTGGCAGCCTCTGAAGCTTGCTGTTATCATAACTTAGTAGTTTTTGTATCCTGTCTTCTTTGCACTCGTCTTGGCACCTTCGTAGGTTTTTATCTGTCATAATTAACTTGATTCTTTGGCCTGACGCTGCTCTCATCAATCTTAAACTGTTGTTTATCATAATACTGAGATTGCCAATTTTTCAACTTGGTTTTTGTTTGTTTGTAGCCCTTCCTTACTTAAGGTCTCTTCCAAGGGTAGCTTTATCGTGTCGGTTCCTGTCAAATTATTCGATACTCCTCTTTCTTGGACTTTGTTCAGGGCTCTTTTAGGGATTACCTTTGTAGCTTTGTATCTTGGGCCGACTTCGTCATGTCAGGCTTTGTCGAGTCACTTGAGAATCCTCTTTCTTGGACCTTGTGTAGGTCTCTTTCAGGGATTTATCTTTTGTAGCTTTATCTTTCCGGGCTGACTTTGTCACGTTGGGCCCTGTCGAGTTACTTGATAATCCTCTTTTTTGGACCTCGTTTTAGGTCTCTTTCAGGGATTATTTTTTGTAACTTTTTCTTTCCGAGCCGACTTTGTCACGTCGAGCCCTATCGAGTTACTTGATAATCCTCTTTTTTGGACCTCGTTTTAGGTCTCTTTCAGGGATTATTTTTTGTAACTTTTTCTTTCCGAGCCGACTTTGTCATGTCGGGCCTTGTCGAGTTACTTGATAATCCTCTTTTTTGGACTTTGTTCAGGTCTCTTTTAAGGATTATCTTTTGTAACTTTTTGTAGGAGTCCGACTTCCTCATGTCGGGCTCTTCGAAGTTATAGTAATCCTCTTTTATAGGGTTGGCCAGACCTCTTTCCAGGGCTTTACTTATAACTTGGGTTGTTGTGACTGGTCTGACTTTTTGTGCTGGCCAGTCTTTAAGTTATTTTATAGCAATCCATTTATCCTCGTCAGGTCCTTTCTATGGATCACTTTCTATAACTTCTTGCATTTTTCTATTTTCATCTTTGCCGATTTTGTAGAATTTGGGTTTTTAGCCTCGTTTTTATGGTGATCGCGCAGTGAATTCGATTTTCACCTTTTGTCGATCTGTAGCTTTATAATCGGGCGATGAATGTTTTCAGAATAATACGACTTGAGCGTTTGTAGAGAATCTGAACAAATTTTATTAAAAGAAAATACAAATATACATGAGGAGTTAATTTCCTAAGTCGGGTGATTTGTAGGTCTTGGCGGGGCGCCTCGTTAAAAAACCTTTTTCAGAAAAAAGAGTGCGCCTTGTCCAAGATCTTTTATCTCCCCTAACTATAGTACCTTCTTAGGTTGCAGGCGTGCCATGATCTAGGAAGCTCTTGTCCGTTGAGTTCGGAAAGTTTGTAGTAGCCCTTCCCCAATACTTCTATGACTTGGAAGGGTCGTTTCCAGTTTGCTGCCAGCTTTCTTTCTCCAGGTCGAGTTGTTCCTATATCGTTTCGGATTAGGATAAGGTCATTTTCAATGAAGGCCCGCTGTATTACTTTTTGGTTGTATCTGGAGGCCATTCGTCTTTTCAGCGCCTCATCCCTTATCCGAGCTTTCTCTCGGATTTCTGGGAGTAAGTCGAGCTCTTCCCTTTGAAGTTGGGAATTGACACATTCGCTAAAATGGATTACTCTAGGTGATCCTTCTTCGACCTCCGCTGGAATCATTGCCTCCATTTTGTAAGCTAATCGGAAGGGTGACTCCTTTGTTGTGGAATGTGGAGTCGTTCGATTCGCCCATAGGACTTGTGGGAGCTCCTCGGCCCATGCTCCCTTTACATCCTGTAATCTCCGTTTTATCCCTGCTAATATAATTTTGTTAGCAGCTTCGGCTTGCCCATTGGCTTGGGGGTGCTCAACAGAGGTGAATTGTTGTTTTATATTCAGGTCGGCCGCTAGTTTTCTAAAGCCTGCGTCTGTGAACTGGGTACCATTGTCTATAGTGATGGAGTGTGGGACTCCGAACCTTGTGACGATGTTTCTATATAAGAATTTCCGACTTCTTTGAGCTGTGGCATTGGCTAGGGGTTCTGCCTCGATCCATTTTGTGAAGTAGTCTATTCCTACTATGAGGAATTTGACTTGTCCTGATCCTTGAGGAAAAGGTTCGAGGAGATCGAGTCCCCATTTTGCGAATGGCCAAGGTTAGGTTACGCTGATGAGTTCCTCTGGCAGAGTGGTATGGAAGTTGGCATGCTTTTGACATGGAGAACATGTCCTTATGAATTCTGTGGCTTCTTTTTGTAGGGTTGGCCAATAGAATCCTGCCCGTAGTACTTTTTTGGCGAGTGCTTGCGCTCCAAGGTGATTGCCACAAATGCCACTGTTTTCTTCTTCTAAGATATCCTTAGTGTTGGAAGTCGGCATGCATTTTAGCAATGGTGTTGAAATTCCTCTTTTGTATAAAGTATTATTTATGATGGTATAGTATTGTGCTTCCCGTTTTAACCTCTTTGCCTCTTTCTCATCTGTAGGGAGGGTCTTTGTTGTGAGGTAATTAATTATGGGGGTCATCCATCCCTGATCGCGACCTGTTATGGCTAGGACCTTTTCTTCTTCTGAGATTGATGGCTTCTGTAGAATTTCTTGGATAAGGCTTCTATTGTTGCCTCCTGGTTTGGTGCTGGCTAGTTTTGAGAGTGCATCGGCCCGGGCATTCTGTTCTCGGGGTATGTGTCGAATCTCATACTCTCTGAGTTGTCTGAGCTATTCCCTGGTTTTGTCCAGATATTTTTTCATAGTGGGATCTTTGGCTTGGTAGCTGCCTGTTATTTGTGAAGTGACTACCTGTGAGTCGCTGAAGATGATAAGTTTTTGAGCTCCAACCTCCCTAGCCAGCTTCAAACCAGCTAGTAGTGCCTCATATTCCACTTGATTGTTTGAGGAAGGGAACCCAAATTTGAGGGAGAGTTCGATCTGGGTCCCCTGGTCGCTTTCAATTATTACGCCTGCGCCACTTCCCGTTTTATTTGAGGAGCCGTCCACGTATAGATTCTATGCTGTGGGGATTTCCGATGTGTCCGTGAATTCCACAATAAAGTTGGCCAGATATTGAGATTTGATGGCCGTCCGAGCTTCGTATTGAAGGTCGAACTCGGACAACTCGACTGCCCATTGCAAGATTCTGCCTGCCAAGTCTGTTTTCTGTAGGATTCCTTTTATGGGCTGGTTGGTCTGAATTTTAATGGTGTGAGACTGGAAATATGGGCGAAGTCGTCGAGATGTTATTATGAGAGCGTAAGTGAACTTTTCTATTTTCTGGTAGTTCTGCTCGGACCCTTGTAACGCTTTGCTGATGAAGTATACGGGTTGTTGCCCACTGTTGTCTTCTCGGACCAGTGCTGAGGCTATTGCCTGATTTCCCACTGCGAGGTACAAGATGAGTGGTTCTCCTTCCCGTGGCCGACTTAATATATGAGGCTGTTCCAGAAATTTTTTGAAGTCTTGGAAGTCTTGCTCGCATTCAACTATCCATTTAAACTCCTTTCCCTTCCTTAGAGTGGCGTAGAAGGGGAGAGATCTTATTGTGGATCTCGCCAGGAATCTGGACAAGGCTGCCAACCGCCCGTTTAGTTGTTGTACCTCTTTGATACAAGTTGGGCTTTTCATGTCGAGTACGGCCCTGCACTTGTCTGGGTTTGCCTCGATTCCTCTTTGTGTGATCATAAAACCCAAGAATTTACCAGCTTCTACTGCGAAGGTACATTTTGTGGGATTGAGTCGCATGCCGTGTCGTCTTATGGTGTTGAATACTTGTGTCAGGTCGGATAATAACATCTCTTTGCTTTGCTTCTTTACTAACATGTCGTCTACGTAGACCTCCATGATCTTTCCGATGTGATCCGAAAAAACTTTGTTCATTAATCTTTGGTAAGTGGCTTCCGCGTTTTTGAGACCGAAGGGCATAACATTGTAGCAGTAATTTGCCTTTGGGGTTAAGAAAGAGGTTTTTTCTTGGTCGGGTGGGTACATTGGGATTTGGTTATATCCCGAGTATGCGTCCATAAAGGAGAGGTATTTATATCCGGAGGAGGCATCTACTAGTGCGTCGATGTTTGGGAGTGGATAGGGATCTTTCGGGCAAGCTTTGTTGAGATCGGTGTAGTCGGTGCACATTCTCCACTTCCCATTTGACTTTTTTACCAAAATGACATTAGCAAGCCATAGCGGGTATTTGACTTCTCTTATGAAGCCTGCCTCCAGTTGAGCTCGTACCTGTTCTTCCACTGCTTGAGAGCGTTCTGGTCCTAGCTTTCTGCGCCTTTGTTGTACCGGCCGAGATCCTGGGTAGACTGCTAGCTTTTGGTTGTTTGGTCCGGGGTGTTCCCGATCTGAATTTTCTCTATTTCTCCTTCAGGTTGTGGGCGGAGCTCCTCTCGCCTCCGAACTCCTCCGAGCTCGATTGTGTGGAATTCTTCTCCTCTGCCTATGAGGTTTAGACTTTCGTTGTAACAGCGGTGCGCCATCTTCTGATCTGCCTTTACTGTGGCTATTACTTCTGCGGTTGGGAACTTCATGCATAGATGCGGAGTCGAGACTATTGCGCCGAGTTGATTTAACGTTGTCTGCCTTATTAGAGCATTGTAGGCCGAGCTTACGTCAACGACGATGTAATCTATTTTGAGTGTTCTTGACTGACTTCCCTTTCCAAAAGTTGTGTGGAGCGGGATGTATCCCATTGGTTGAACCGGGGTATCACCTAACCCGAACAGGCTGTCTGGATATGCTCTGAGTTCTTTTTCTTCCAAGCCGAGTTTGTCGAAGGAGGTTTTGAATAAGATATCGGCAGAGCTCCCCTGGTATATCAGTTTGCGATGAAGATTTGCGTTTGCTAGTATAATAGTGATGACCATGGGATCGTCATGCCCTGTCGCGATGCCGGATGCGTCTTCCTTGGTAAAAGTGATTGCCGGGATGTCGGGTGCTTCCTTCCTTTTTGAGACGTGATATACATCTTTAAGATGTCTTTTGCGGGATGATTTGGAGATTCCTCCCCCGGGGAATCTGCCGTGTATCATGTGGACGTGTCTCTCTGGCGTCCGGGATGATCGCGTAGTTGGTCTGACATCTTCTGCTCTTCTTCTTTTCCTTTTTTCATCCTCATGGGTGGCCAGGTATCGATCTAGCTTTCCTTCTCGTACGAGCTTTTCTATGACGTTTTTAAGTCAAAACACTGCCCGCGGATCCGATCGTATTCACAATATTCAGCCTGGTTTCTTCCTCCTTTTTTGCCTTTGAGTGGTCGAGCTGGTGGTATTATTTTTGTGTTGCAAACCTCTTTATAGACATCCACGAGAGACACCCGAAGAGGGGTGTAATTGTGGTATTTTTTGATTTTCTCTCCATGTCAATCTTCCTTTTTTCTGGAATCTTTGTCTTTATCCCGAGGGGTGAACCCTGCTTTTGAGGTCTCTCCTAATCGGGAGTTTTCCTCTATGTTGATGTATTTTTCCGCTCACTCCTGTACCTCGTTTAGAGATGTGGGGTACTTTTTTGATATGGATTGACTAAAAGGCCCTTCTCACAGGCCATTAATGAGACCCATGATGGCAGCTTCTGTCGGAAGGTTTTGTATATCCATGCATGTTTTGTTGAATCTCTCCATGTAGTTACGCAGGGTTTCCCGCTCTCCTTGTCTGATTCCCAGTAAGCTCGGTGCATGTTTTGCTTTGTCCTTTTGGATGGAGAATCTGGCCAGAAACTTTTTGGCCATGTCATCGAAACTCGAGATGGATCTTGGAGGGAGGTTATCGAACCATTTAATTGCCGTTTTTGTTAAAGTAGTTGGAAAGGCTTTGCAACGAATTGCATCTAAGGCATCGGTGAGGTACATTCTGCTTCTGAAGTTGCTGAGATGATGGCTGGGATCCATAGTGCCATCGTACAAGGTCATGTCTGGGAGTTTAAAGTCTTTTAGGATTCTTGTCTTCATGATCTTCTTGGTGAATGGATCTTGGTCCTTGCGGGTGCTATCTTCAGGAGTGGATCGGCTGGGTTTAGTCTTGACATCAGCTTCAAGTTTTAGGAGTTTGTTCTCCAATTCCCGGCGTCGCCTTATTTCTCTTTGTAGATTCTTCTCGGCCTCTCGTTGACGTAGAGCGTCTTCCTCAAGTTGTTTTAACCGGTCTTGAAATGCCTCCAGGGCTCCCTCGTTTGGGGAGTCCTTATTGTTGATTTGGGGAGTGTCTTTTGGTGTAGTGTCCGCATTTTTGTGCGGTGTTCTATCCTCTAGATCTGAGCTGTGGTTGTTGTCATGGTCGTCCGCCATGGTGCTGGGATGACTTCCAGGTTCCCCAGCAACAGCGCCAATGTTCCGTGGGTTACCTGAAACTGTAGGTCGATCTCAGTCGAGATCTTCTGTGTGGGTCGGAGCTGTTGTTGTCCGACTTGTGGGACTTGGTGATGGTGCTGATCCTTCGTCCCCGAAGGGTGGGGGGTACCTGTAAGGGAGTCCGATGCTTAAGTTAGCAAGGGTATTAAGCAGGTATTGAGTAGAATCAGAGTATGAGGTATACTTGGGTGCTCCAGTGTATTTATAATAGTGTAGAGTGACCTTCAAAGATAAGATAAGTTAGTTATCTTATCTTATCTTTATCTTATCTTCGAGTGAGGTCATCTTATCTTTCAAGGGAACTGCCCTTTTCTCTATAGGCTTGGGCTGCCCTTGGGTTCGAGTCGTGTTCCTCTGTTTGGGCCCTTTATTGGGCTTTCCTGGTAGTTTGGCCGAGCTCTTTAGGAAGAGGTCGGATTGTTTGACCTGAAGAGGTCGGTCGCTTTGTCTGTAGAACATCCCGGGTCGAATAGCTCGACCCAGGGTATGAACAGGAACCGTAGTTTTGAAGAGAAAAGAAATTTCTGAAACAGGGCATCTGTGCGTACGCACCAAGCTATGCGTGCGCACTAAACTATGTTTTTCGCTATCTGTGCGGACGCACAAGCCTGTGCGTTCGCACACGCATTGACATGCCCTCTGGTCGCAGCGCGAGCATGGCTTGTGCATGCACGTTGCCCCCCTTTTCTCTGGCGTGTGCGTGTGCACAGATGCATGCGTACGCACACATTCCCTTTCGTGCTTCATCTGTGCAGCCGTACAGACGTGTGTGTCCGCACACCAATTGTCAGCCATTCTGGTGGGAGTGAGGGAATAGCTTGTGCGCATGAACAACCTTCCCCATTCTTCTCGTCTGTGCATGCGCACGAACCTGTGTGCGCACGCACACCTGCTTCTGTCCACAAATATAAAAAGAGAGAGAGAGAGAGAGAGAGATAGCTCTTCCATGCACGCGCACACCTTTGTGCGCCCGCACGCTCTTTTGCAGCCTCTCTGGTCGCTGCGTTCGCATGCTGTGTGCGTTCGCACCCTTCTTAGTTCTCGTTTCTGTGCGCCTGCACAGCCCCTTTTGTGCCCGCACAGGTCGCGATCTAGGCATTAACAGGGCAACCTGCCCTGTTAAGAGGCAGTCCTTTCTCTTCTTCTCTTCTTTCAAGCTGCCCTCTCCCTTTCTTCTTTGCCAAGCGCCGCCGCCAGCCTGCTGTCGACCACCGTCGCCGTCAGCCCACCGCCGACGACCACCATCTCTATCTCTCTCTTTCTCTTATTTCTCTTCTCTTTTATTCCTTTCTTTCTCTTCTCTTTTCTCTATTCACCATCGGTGAGTTCTCTCCTCTGGTGTTCTTTTCGGCAAACCTAACTACCGTGATTTCGCAGTGGCTATGAGAAATGCCATTGTTCCTCCCTAGTTCTTGTTTTCTTCAACCTCTATACCTAAGGTTCTTGTTTCTTTTTCTTTCTTTTAATGTTAACATTTTTTGCATTTATTTTCATTTCTTTTATGTTATTAGATTAAATTCGTTGCTTTCTTTGTTGCTTCTTTGTATTGCAAAGTGTTGTTGCCTGATTATTGGGTTGGTTAGGATCAAGTTTGACCTTAATTGTGATGTACTTGCACACTGCATGCCACATGTTTGATAAAATGCCTCAATGAACATCTTGTTTGATTCATATGACTTTGTCATTATATGCTTTCAATTTATCTTTTGTTAGGAATCTTGTATGAATTGTGCAACTTCATTTGTGAGTTTTAAAGTTGATCAAATTGTGTTATCAATGCATTTCCTTGTTGGCATACTTTGCGTTCAACCATCCATGTTTTTCAAGAATTGTGTACTTTGTTAATGGGTGACTTTAATCATAAATGCATTGTGTTGGTAGAATATGAGGCTCATTGTTCATCTTGGAATTTAAGTTGAGTAATCACTTTAGAAATGTTCAACTTTTGGTGATGTCTTGATCAAACATCTTTTGGCTTCCAATTAAAAAGCATTGTATATGTGATTACCACTTGTTGCGGATGAACAATTGACTATTCTTTTTTGGTGCTTGCTTGAAGTTGCTTGCATTTCTATGTTTTATATTTGCAACTTGAGCACTTAGTTGTGAAGCTTTGAACTTCGAGTTGCCTTAAGAGTGTGATTGCCGTTGTGTGCAGCCAGTGTGTGTGTTCCAACCACGCGCACCATTAGAATATACACACCGCCATTCTTGCGAATCACACTATTTTTAAGCTTCCAACTAAGAATTTGATTTTCTTGACCTTATTAAGTGCTTCCTCATTATTCTTAATTTTTTGTTGTCTCATGACCTTGATATTTTCTGTTTTCTTTCTAGATGCGAAAGAAGGCTAAGAAACCGGTCACTTTACTGGTTGTGCAACCTACTGGCCGCGCATTTAGACCATGTCTCATGGATCGCCCAAGTAATGACTTGGATATCTTGCTGAACCAAAGAGCTAAGTTCCAATATGATAAATTTGAGAAAATGTCAACTCATTGGGAACAGACGCTTAAGGTTTCGATCAAGTACAAAACGGTCATCCATGAGCGGATCGCCTCACTTTATTGGGAGTTTTTAGAGCAAGACCCAATCGAGGTAAATGAAACCTTGGTGCGAGAATTCTACGCCAACTAACAAAATTGGGAAGCGGAGTCGGTCTTCCTCTGAGGAAAGAGGTTGGATACTTCCAACCAAGCTCTCGAAGCTATTCTGAGGACCCCCCACATTCCGCTCGAGAATGATGACTATTCTAGGATCAAAGTGAGTGTGTCCAAGGGGGGGATGTATTTGACTCCCATACTTGAGAAAATTGGCCGTCTCGGTGCTTCATGGGAGTATAGCAAAGGGAGAAATTATGTTCCTGCAACTATAGCTTACTCCGATTTGAATGCCGAAGCTCGTATATGGCATCAAATTGTGGCAGACTACATCATTCCTAGCACCCATGCTACCCATGTGAGATTCAAGAATGCATTGCTACTTTGGGCTATCAGGGAAGGAAGGAGTATAGCCATTGTACCTTTATTATGCACATCGATATGGAAATTGATTGACAAGAAGAACATCAACATCCCTTTTCCATCGATGGTGATGCGTTTAGCAACAGCAGCAGAGGTAGAGTGGCGTTTGAGAGACATCATATTCAGGGTTCCTAAAGGAAACAAGTTCATTCAGAGGGTAGATTTGGAGAGATCAACAAACACAACACCCTCTGAGAGGAAGACACCAAAAGCACCACCACTAAGTCTACCAACTTCGTCAACTGCTTTACCCTTTCTCCATCCTCTTCCAGAATTATTCGAAGACATCTTGCACGATATCCACCACAAGGAGCATTTGGAGCGAAAGTGTTTCGAGTGGATAGTGGCAAGGCTAGAAGGAAGAGACCCCGGCCCACCTCTTAGAGCTTCATCCAAGCTAGCTGGGGAGGAGCATGATGCAGTTGACCAACCTACTTCCGTGTCCACCAGCTGAAGGTGGCCCCTCTTCACTCTCCCGGAGTGTAACCATGCACGGAGGACCGCACACAAACTAAGCGTGGGGGAGGATCGATGATTTCAAGGGGGGTAACATTTCTCTTTTCAAGGCATTTTGCAATGTTTCTTGTAGTATTTTTCCTTTATTTTGAGTAGTTTTAAGTATATATCGTCTTGTTTGGTTTGTCTGTAAATATTTCTTTATTGTTTATGGATATTTAGTAGTTAGTATTTGCATATTGCATGGTAGAACGAATAAGTTGGTGAACACCAAAGAATTTACATGAAATCTTTTTCTAGGGCATACCATTGATTGAATTGAAGGAGATACTATGTTTGCCAACTTGCTTGGAGTAAATTGTTTGTAGAACATGGAAAAAGAGCTCGAACAACATACCTTGTGAGTCTTGAGCTTTAATAGATGGTTGCATTTTTTCAACCATAATGTTGTTCTTGTGTGTGATTATTACTCTTTTTTTATTGTGATCATTGATTTGCATGATTCTTTATGTCCTGTATTTGTGTTTGGATGCATTTAGTATGATTGAGGCCATTTTTGATGATAAAATCACTAACCTATATGGCCAACCCTTGTATGCACAACAGTGCTAGAGCATCTCGGTTTGAGTCCAAGTGGCGGCATGGCATCTTTTACTCTAAAAGAGTAAGTCCTAAAATGAATTCAATTTCTGATTTATCTTCCTAGGAGGAATGTTTTTATGCGGCGCTAACGATTTAATAACTATCTTTGTAGCTCCATAATTTCAGTCTATGCTCCTATCTACTTTCTGGATATACCAAGAAAGATGTACGGTCTTTTTCTATCGGTGCTTCCGGTATATTTTCGGCAATTAATGACTGGGAGAAAGAGACTTTTGTGAACCCCTTTTGAGCCTATGGATTCCCTTTTGTTCTGATGATAGCACATTACTCCCCTTAAGCGGAAAATCATTGATGTCCCTGAATTACTCTTTGATTAGCTTGGTGGACTAGTGTGTAAATTCTAAGTGTGGGGGAATTTTGGGAAACATTGGTGATAGAGGCATGGACTTATTCTGAAAAATTTTTGGCAATTAGGTAATGCTCATGCATGTCATTAATGAAGACATATGCATTCATAGTAAATCTTAAAAAAAAAAACTTGTGCACAACAAAGTATGAAATAAAGAGTTAAATAAAGGATGCATATGCCATGTTTGAAAAGAAATTGCATGGGTGAGGTCAGATAGAAAAAGAAAAGAAAATGGGTAGATAGGTTGTAATAACATGTATATATAGGTGATATAGGATTAGGTGGACATTCAAGCTAATCAAAGAATTAATTCTTTAAGTCTACTTAGCCATATTTCATCCTACCTAAACCCTAGCCCTATTACATCCCTCTAAAGACCTCATGATATTTGTTATTCATGCATTAAATACTAGTTGATTGTTAGATGACTTGAAAATCTTTGAAAATCATGACAAAAGGAGAATTGAGTGGTTAAACCCTAAACACTGAGCGAATTGAGTAGATACACATCCGGTGAGGGGTTCGATCACTCAATTCTATGTTCTTATGCTTTATATTATATCTTCTTGCAAGTTGTTTGACTGGATAGTTTCGAAAATTTCAATTTAACTCTTTGGGCATTGATCTTAGTGCATGGACTCTTTGCATTGGCCCTAAAGCTTTCTTGTGATGGATTGGAATTTCATGGTTTATTTCTACCAACTCTCATCATAGTACATATTAGCGATTAGCCTTAGGATAGTTGCATGCATTTAAGTAGTTTATAGAATAAGTCATTTTTCCTTTCATCTATCTCCTTTGAGTATGTTTAGTATGAGGACATGCTAGTGTTTAAGAGTGGGGGAATTGATGAATCCATATTTGATGATGATTTTTTGTTAGAATTTAATGGATTTCATCACATAAACTTGCACTTATTCCTTTGAATAGCATGCTTTTGAACTTTCCTCCCAAATTGTGCTTGATTATGAAAACATGCTCTTTTGTGCCCAATTTGATATATTTTATTCCATTTTCCTTCCATTCGATGCCTTGATCTTGTTTGTGAGTGATTTCAGGTGTATAAGGTGGGAATGGTTTGGAGAAAATAGAAGAAGAGCATGCAAAGTGTAGGAAATATGAATAATCAAAGGAGATGAGTTCAAAGACGTGTGTGTGCGCATAGCCTCTTGTGCGTACGCACAGGAGCCTAAGTAGAGCGCGTGGATCTTTTCGAGAGCGTCGCACGTCCAGCCAAGCATCGCCTAGTGTGCGTGCGCACAGCTACTTGTGCGTACGCACAGGATGGGATTTTTGCAAAGTGTGCGGACGCATGGTGCAGAATTTATAACCCACAAACTAATCGGCAAGTGCACCGGATCGTACCAAGTAATACCTCAGGTGAGTGGGGGTCGATCCCATGAGGATTGATGGACTAAACAACAATGGTTAATCAATTTACTTAGTTAGACAAGTATAAAATGGTGTTTGAGAGTTTAAAATTATTAACAGTAATATCAGAATATTAGAAAGCAAGTAGTAAATAGGTTGGGAAAACAATATAGAGAAGGCAGTTAAAGCTTCATAGTTATTTATTTTCCGGATTGACTTTTCTTGCTAACTATTTTAGTCATGCAAGATTTAATTCATGGCAAACTATATGTGACTACACCCTAATTCCTTAAACCTTTCTAGTCTCCTCTAATTCTCATCAACCGCTAATTCCTTGGTCAATTAATTCCAATTAGAGGGTGAAATTCAATTCTAGTTTATATGCCACAGAAATCCCAATTATCCAAATATAAGAGGAATATATGTCACGTATCCCGTTAAATACAGATAATTAGAATTTAGGAGAAATTGTTTTCAAGCTGTTGTTCAAGTAAAGAGCTTTTCCAAGTTATACAAGAACTCAATTAGAAAGAGGGTCATACTTTCGTTCCACCCAAATTCATAAGATAAAGAACGAAAACAATTTTTAAATTATAAATCAGTAAATGAATTAAAATATAAAAATAATAGAATCAATCCATACAAATAGACAGAGCTCCTAACCTTAACAGTGGAGATTTAGTTACTCATGGTTCAGAGAGAAAAACTACGATTCAGGTAAACTGTAATTTACATTATCAAAAATGGAATAATATATCCCAGAAGAGAAGTTTCTTTTCTCTTTTATATCTAATTCTAATTAATTTAAAATCTAATTTCTAAAATTAAAATAATATCTTTTCCTATTTTAAAATAAAATTTAAATTTAATCCAGAATTAATTATAGCAATCAGCATTTTTCTGCACATGGCGTATGTCATGCGTACGCGTCAGTCACACGTACGCGTCGATGGTCTTCTTTGCGTGTCACGCGTACACGTCAGGTACGCGCACGCGTCGCTCCTTGCTTGTCATCTCCTTCAGCCTTGGCCAAATTGGTGGGATAGAAGTATGGACTATTATATATTGTTGGAAAGCTCTGAAAGTTAGCTTTCCATCGCCACTAAAATCACATCCATTGGAGCTTTGTAGCTCGAGTTATTCAGGTTTGAGTGCAGAGAGGTCAGGGTTGACAACATCATTTGCCTTCTTCACTTCTTCTGCAGAAACTCCATCAAATCCAGCCCAATGCTACCTAAAATAAATAGAATTGCACAAGACTCAAAGTAGCATCCATAGTGGCTAAAAGATAATTAATTCTTGATTAAACTCAACAAATTAAATGCAAATTCACTAAGAAAAGATAGGAAAGATGCTCACGCATCACAACACAAAACTTGAATTGTTGCTTGTCCTCAAGCAACCAAAACTAATATAGGCTTAAGATGTGAATTTGCATGAGAATGAGAGTTCGATTAAGCTTATATCTCTTCTTATAGTGGGGTTTACAACTACAATCCTGAATAGTTTTGGCATCTCACTCTCCTTTGAATCAGAAGGATGTTACTGTCATTCGGAATTAGAATCTGGATAATATTATGAATTCTCTAATCTTTTGTACTTCAATTTAATCCTTGAACACAGCAAATTTTCTTTGATTCTCTTCTCTTTGGTGCTTTGCACCCTGAGCCTAGCCGTGACTTTAAATGTTTTGTCTCAAGCTTCACTTGACACAAAAACACCGCAAGCACTTAACTGGGGAACTCTCTTTAAGTTCTGATTTTTCTTTCAGTTACTCCCAGACAGTGGTGCTCAAAGCCTTTGGCATACTCTATTAAATGCAGTTGATCTCGACTCTTAGTGTTATGTCTCAAGGGTTACTTGACACAATCACACCACAAGCATATGACTAGGGAAATAACTCTTTGAGCTTTTAATCATGTCTGACCTCCCTAGTCATTGATGCTCAGAGCCTTAGACCTT
Organism: Arachis duranensis; assembly: GCF_000817695.3. NCBI lineage: Eukaryota > Viridiplantae > Streptophyta > Magnoliopsida > Fabales > Fabaceae > Arachis > Arachis duranensis. The sequence goes on from NC_029774.3 coordinate 43,505,250, forward strand.
GTTTTTATTTTTCTTTTGCTGTTTCTTCTGCTTCAAAGATTAAACTTTCACGTATTGCAGAGAATTCATAATAGTTCTCTAGATTCCTGTTCCTTGTACATCAACATTCTTTAGTTCAAATTTAAATATGCACTGTTCATGTCATGCATTCAGAGTCACAGAAAATACCACCACATTTGGATAAATGAGACTACTCTTAAAACTAAATCCAATTTCTCATGCACTACATCTTTTCTTCTTTCTTTTTGATTTCAAGCTCAGTGGGCAATACATGAGACATCTTTCAACATTAAAGCAAATAACAGAATAAAAAAATAGCAAAATAAACTGAAACTTAGGAATTGAAGATATAGCTGATCATGCAGTAACAATAAACAGAAAACAGGAATATAACATAATAAGAACAGGAGGAATTATAGAATGAAAGGAACTCAACCACCTCAGTTATCTTAGTGGCCATCTCATTCTTCTGGTTGTGCTCCTCTGTGAAGATGATTTGCCTCCCTTTGGTGCTATTAAAAATAAACAAAAAAGTCATAAGCGAATCGTCAACACCAAACTTAAAGGTTTGCCTATCCTCAAGCAAAGAAGAACTGAAAACAGAAAGGGACATAAAAAGACACACGGAAAAAGAAACAATCAGTATGATAAAAGAAGGATAAAAGGAGAAAAGAACAAGAGAGAATTAGGATTTGGGAGGGAGAGAGAATAATTGAATCTGGGCGGTGTGCTAGTGAAGTGAGGCAGTGTGTGTGACGTGCACGCGTACGGCACGTGTACGCGTGGGTCACAGAAAGTTCAAGTGACACGTACGCGTGCTCTCAGTTTGTGCGAATCATGCGAAGGCAGCCTCGTGAATGCACAACTCTCGGGTTGATGTGCATGAGGGCTAGATAGATAGACGACACGTGCGCGTCAGGTATGCGCACGCGTGGATGGGGATACAATGAAAATGACACGCACGCGTCAGGGACGCGTACGCGTGATGAAGATTATGCTTCTAGCACAATTCCAGCCCCAAGCCATCACAACTCTTTGGCCAAACACCTATTTACGCCGATTTCCAGGGTCACGCGTACGTGTCAGGGACGCTTACGCGTGGACTGACAATTGCGCAAACGACGCGTATGCGTCTTTGACGCGTACGCGTGGTCTTGCTTGTGCATAAGGCACGCTTTCAGCACCACTCCAACACAACTTTCGGCCTATTTTCTTCCTCTTTTTTTTCGGTTCCTGTTCTAAAATAGCTGCATGATCAGAACACACGTAAATGAAAAAAAATAGTAAAAGCTCAATAGAAATCAAATAAATAAGAAACCACTACTACGAAAAGGATACGAAATTATCGAGTTGCTTCCCGACAAGCGCTTCTTTAACATCACTAGCTTGACGGTCAGTTCTGCTAATTCAGTAGATGAGCGGACCTCTGGCGATCGATCTCGCCTCCAAGATAGTGCTTCAACCTCTGGCTATTCACTGTAAATTTCCTGTCAGAATTTTCTTCCTGTATTTCCACATGACCATATGGTGAAGCTCTAGTAACCACAAACGGTTTTGACCACCAGGATTTCAGCTTCTTGAGAAAGAGTTTGAGCCTTGAATTATACAGAAGCACTATCTGTCCTGGCTCAAAGACTCTGATGGCAATCTTCTTGTCATGCAATAACTTGGTTCTCTCTTTATAGAGCTTGGCATTCTCATAAGCTGAATATCTATTCACTTAATTCCTGCAGCTTCTGAATCAAGATTCAGATACCTGATTGCCCAATAAGTTTTATGAAGGTTGTGGTAGGCTTACAGAAGGGGGGGTTGAATCTATGCCTTCCTTTTAAGTTGCTATTATGACCCTTTTTAAACAAAATTACAATTCTGATTCTGTTTAAACTCAGCAGCGAAAATTTATGAGACAATTTATTTTTGTTTCATGAATATTAGAAAACAAAACTCAGCAGAGAAGAGAAAAGCTAACACCAGCATGTATCCTGGTTCGGTTGCCTTGTGCTATGCAACCTATATCCAGTCTCCTCCACAATTATGGAAGAATTTCACTATAGTTAACAGTATTACATACACCAATTTCACAGGATTGACCCAATCCTTTCACACTCAAGTTCTGACCTAACTTGACATTGGTTATGCTAATACCTAACTATTCCTCTTAGTGCTGACCCAACTAAGAAAGGGATACCAAAACAGGTACAAGATACAAGACTCTTAACTAACCTAAAGAAATCAGAAAATAACTCTAGGCTTTTCTCTCAAGTGTTTCTTTCAGCCTTTTTTTTTACTCATGGCTTTTTCTTAAGCTTTCTCACAATGCCTTTTCTCTCAAAAAATTACAGAAAGATAAACTTAGAAAAGTACATTACAATCAGTAAGACATGAAGGAGATTGATTTCATCAGCAGCCTCTTTGCTATGTGCAAAACCAGATTCGCAAACCTCAGATGCAGTTCATCAGTATTGGCCGAATGCTTCTTTGAAAGAAAGCATTATCCAAGTAGAGGAACTTCTTCACAGAACGCTGTTCTCACTCTCTGGTTTTCTCTCCTTGCCTCTGAATGAACAGCAAGCTTCTTCTTATCTCCTTGCATGTTGCTTGGTTCTTCTTCCTAGGTCAACACCTTGAGCCTTGCGCTTTACCAACCCACAGATTCACTTTTTCTCAATAATCCTCAGAATAGAAACTCTCCTTCTGACTTCCTCATCTTGGCCGAAAGCTATAAAACAGAAACCATAGAATTCTTCCAATGGTCAATTTGATCTGAGCCCTTGAAAACCAACTTGGTCCCCAAGTCTTGTTTAAGATCGTAGATACACACCAGGGAAGAACAGAAATCCTCTTTCCCATGTATCCCATTTCGAATAGAGCAGAGAGTTAGGAAGAAGAGATGAAACCGAGTTGCATGTATGAGGAAAAGATTTACCTATAACCTAAGCTTGATTTGGTTTGGATTTGTTGAGATGACTTCTGCCTTTCAAGCTTAGTTTCTCTTTCTTGCTTCTTTGGTGACTATCTTGGTGAAGAAGCTCTTTCTCTCTTTCTCTTTCTTACTTTTCTGAAGCCTTGATGTGACTTGATTAGAGAGGAGAGGAACGTTGCTTCTGGTAAGGCAAGATGGTGGGAAATTGAAAATCAATTTCGGGCTTGGATCGGGTTCTTCTCTACTTCAGCCCGTTGGTGCCTTACTTTGCTTCTTTGATGAATTTTGCTTGAGATGAATGACTTGGGCTTGTCTTTATTTTTCACTTACCATTCAGCCCATTAGCTGATCTCTTTTGTTTGATGTTGGGCTGCTGCAACACTTGTTTTTAGCCTGCATCACTTATAAAAAATAATCAAAACTAATTGGGTGATTAGCCCATTAATCAAATGTTTGTCATCATCAATTCTATTAATTAATTTCTTAACTCAACAATCTCTCCCTTGATGACAAACATAATTAAGTAATGATCAAAGGAATTAAAATTTTTGGTAAAGTTAGAAAACTTCCCTTTGATGTTTCTTGCTTTAGTGTTGCTCCCCCTATCCTTTTCGAGATTAGCTCCCCCTGGATTTATGCTTTCTTCTTTATTCTTGTTTTACATTGTACTTAAAGATAACACAATAGAGAGCTGTGCACATTTATCTTTTCTAAGGAATATCAAATAAGCAACACCACAAAATTAGCCCAACATCAAGCTAATATCAGCATAAAAATTCAGCATCTGAAGTCAAGTTTTAATGCAGCAATTTAGACAACAATCCCAAAAAATATGCTCATGCTATCCTACTATTACTCCCCCTTTTGTCATCAAGGGTGGATAATGAGCAAGATCCACAAAAACAACATTAAGAGTCTTGCAAGAAATGGTTAGGCCATAGTCCAAAGTTTCAGCCAAACTAACAAAGGTATTTAGAGTTATTACAGTCATCCAACATAAAAATAGTTAAATAATAGCAAAATAAATAGAATTCATGAGACAAAAAGAGAGAGCTGCAGCACTTTTTATGAGACAAATTCTAGGCATCAGAACCATCCCCCTCCGAAGCAGCTTCCTCTTCAACAACAGTGGCAATGTTTTCATCATTTTGAAGGTTATCAATGAAGGTCATGAGCACAGCCACCCTATCTCTTGATTTCTTCAGGAAGTTCTCATGTTTGCTAGCTAGCTTCCTTTTTTTCTTGCTCTTGGCAATCAAGTGATTTGATTGGGAAACAAACTCTTGAGTGACATCCTTGACCACATTCAGCAGAGCAGATTTCTTCCCAGTGGAAATGGAAGTACCCTCAGTGGAAGGAGGAGGAGAGTCATCTGGGATGTACTCTTCATCATCATCATCATCTAGAACCACTCTCTCAGATCGAGTTGGTCCTTTTTGCTATTTCACTAAACCACCCTCTTTTAGGTATGAATGTTTATTTTCGTAGGCCTCATTTGACAGGTCAACACCAAAAGTCTCAAATATGCAAGTCAAAAACATGCCATAAGGTAGTGCTTTATCTTTCACACTTCTAACAGAATCAAACATGTATCTAGCCATCAAATAGGCAAAAGAGATTTCTGTTTTAGTGATTAGGGCATACAAAATAAGTGTGTCTGTGTAAGAAACCCTTTGATATGAACCGTTTTGTGGAATTAAGATGTGGTTGACAATACGATGCAACTGAGCACGTTCATATCATAGGGCTTTGTGAGTGGGTGTGATGCCATCAATTAAGAAAACATGTTCACAAATGTGAACCAGAGCATCATGGTAAGAGATACCAATACTTTCATCCCACTTCACAGATGTATAAGCACACGGCCCAACATCAGTGTACTTCAAGGATTCACTGATAGTTTCATTATTCAAGATAATGTCTCTGCCCTTAACATAAGAATGCACACTTCCTTCATGATAAGTCACGTTTGCATAAAATTCTTTGACTAACTGAGGATATACAGGTTTTTTGATTTTGAAAAGGTGATTCCAGTCTAAAAATACCAAATTTTCAATAAAAGAAAAACCTTTCTTTTTCAAATCTGGTAAATCAGCAAGAAAAGAGGGACATAAAGTACGATACTGAATAACTCCCTCATAAAAATCATGGTTCATGGCAGATTTGAAACGATAGGGGTTATAATCTGAGTGAGATGTCATGAAGTGTGATTTGTGAGCAAAAGGATCAATGTCTAGTTCTCTAATAGATTTGAGAGGGAGATGAGGGTTACCTCTTTATGAGCGCACTGGAACAGATCTGGATTTGGGTTGTGTTGGTTCGGGAATGGGCTCTTCAGTCGCCGGACGTTTGCCTTTGGATGAGCTAGGCTTTGCAGAACCAGGTTTTGAGGAGCCTGGCTTGGAAGTTGTGGCCTTCGGTGGTGGTGTCGGCTTGGCAGGTGCAGGGTACCTTGGTGTAGTTTTGGTTCGTGCCATTGGAGTAGTGTGAGGAGGAGAGGTAGGAGGAGAGGGTGAAGGAGTAAAAGTGGTGTCTTGAGAACGAGTTGATGGTCTAGGATATCCTGGAAGTTTATGGATTTTCTCACGCGGTGCTCTTTTAGCAATAACTTTCTTCCCCATTTTGGTTAGATTGAGGCTTTTGATGGAAGAGAGACAGTGGAGTGAGAGGGAAGAAACCGAAGGATTTGAGGAGAAGTTATGGAGGGAAGAGAGGGAGTGTTGGTAACCGTACCCAAAAGTGGTTTTCCAAAACCATGCAACTGCATCACCTTTTGAAATGACATGAAAAGACCTGACCTCATAAAATAAAGATTTGATTTGATTTGAAAATAAAACAGGAAATGAATTTTAAATTTTGAAAAACCAAAAAATTAAACTGAAAATTCTTTTTGGATTATGAACATTGAGTGAAAAGTTATTTTCAAAAAAATGCACAGCCCATCAACCAAAAAAAAATGTAACATTCATATATGGGCCCAGAGATAGTTGGATTTAAGGAAACATATTGGACCACTCTAGATCTGATTTTGAGGTTGGCGCAGATTATCTTTCATTTGAAACAAGCCCAGAACACGCTGATTTGATGGAGACGTTCATCACCTGCCCAGAATTGTCTCATACCTGTTTATGAGACAAAAATCTCCAGCAAATACATCAACAATTTTCAAATAAAGAATCATAACTCAAAATTCCTAGACAAGTCCTAAGCATATAGAATCTATCCTCAGCTAATGGTTTTGTAAAAATATCTGCTAATTGCTCCTCAGATTTAACAAATTGAATACTAATATCCCCTTTTTGGACATGTTCTCTTATTGCGTGAAATTTCACTTCAATATGCTTAGTCCTTAAGTGTAAAACTGGATTTTTAGAAATATTAATGGCACTCATATTATCACACATCAAGGGAATATTTTCAGCCCTTAATTTGTAATCAGCAAGCTGTGTTTTTAACCATAAAAGCTGAGAACAATAAGAATAAGCAGCTATATACTCAGCCTCTGCAGTGGATAATGCCACTGTTGGTTGCTTTTTACTTGACCAAACATTTAAGGACTTTCCAAGGAAGTAACATAAACTAGAAGTGCTCCTTCTATCAACTCTATCACCAGCAAAATCTGCATCACAATTGTAACACCCTACCATACAGAGTCTTATGCTTAAGTCATAATTCAAAGATGGCAAGGTATTACGACCTCTAAAATAAAAATTTAGTACGTATAGTAGTATGAACGATTGATTATAACTAGGAGCCTTTGTAGAAAAAGGGGTAAACAAAAATCGCAACTCGAAAGCGCAACACTCCGATCGATAACGTAACGAACAAGGATAACCAACACGTGATTATATATATACAAAGGAGTGTCAAAAACAGGAATATCAAGACTCAAGATCCGGCTGCGAAGATAACCGGTCCGAGCATAACAATATATACATATGATAAAATAAGGAAAACCCCAAAGGAAACCCAAAGGGACACAAATACATAAAACCTATTCTCCAAAATCTCCCATAAGAGGAGTCATCACAGTT
>NC_029774.3:43513005-43515531 GCF_000817695.3 Arachis duranensis
AGTGCCCGGCCACACTTATGACATAGGGTCAAAAGAGCTTCGAGTCTCAACCTGGAGCACGTGGTGGCTAGCCACTGCTACTACCCAGGGAAACTCGTATCTCAGATAGTGGAAGTGCAAATCACAATTATCAATAATTCAGCATAAATATGCATGAATTCTCATCCATGGATCAACATCTATATCAGCCATCCAGCTCACGGTTCAGTCCAGAACCAGCCAATATTCATATCATACACAGCCATTCCGGCTCACGGTTAAATCCATAACCAGCCCATTGGCATCACGGTTAAATCCATAACCAGCCCGTTGGCATCACGGTTAAATCCATAACCAGCCATCTCATTAACAAATACGGCCTTCCGGCCCATGGCATAACAAGCACTTCCACCACCATCCTCCGCATCTCACATAATCATCTTTGATCCTCATTGATCATTCACTTTTCCCTTGCTTCACTCGCAAGTTACCTCATTCACTAGCCCCTTTTTAATAGCTAGGCATGTCATGATGATTTAAGACATAAATGGTGAGATCGGAGGCTTAGAAGTATGAGATTTGGCTTTTAAAACTTAAAAATCAACTTTGGGATGAAAACAGGGCCACGCGTACGCGCACTCCACGCGCACGCGTGGTTGGCCTCAAAAACTCATCGACGCGTAAGCGTCATGCACGCTAACGCGTGGATTAAAAACTAGTCAAACGACGCGCACGCGTCAACCACGCGTACGCGTGGGTACTCTCGTGCCCAGGCACAAAGCTGGCACAGTTCTGGCACAACTCTCTGGAAAATGGCTGGGCATTGGGTGCAGCATCATCGGCGCGCCCGCGCACATCACGTGTACGCGTGGATGGCGTTTTCTGGAAGAACGACGCGTACGCGCCAAGTGCGCCACGCGCAAGGGGTCATTCTGCTAAAAATTTTCTAAGTTAAAAGCTGCAGAATTCACCAATTTAAACCCCAATCTTCCAACGGACATAACTTTCTCATTTTAAATCGTTTTTCACCCGTTCTTCGAACGGCATGGACATCCCGGATCCAATTCCATTTCTAAATAGATTTGGTACAAAACAGAGATCCGTAGTCCAAGTTATGTCCCACCAAAGTATGCCCAAAAACCATATTTTTCATAAAAACCACAAAGTACCATTTTCAAAACAAGCCATTTCCAACTCTTTTCAAAATCAATCAAAACATGCCATTTTCGTCCCTTTTCTTTGAAATCAATCAAAATATATCAATTTCAACATCAAGCCTTCTCAACTCACACATTGAGACTTTACCACAATATACAAAATCACTATCTCATCATTTTAACCCACTTCACCCAAGTGGCTCAAACTCAAACATATTGACATGTCATATACTGTTTCTCATGCCAACTCTCAAAAACACCAATTCCAATAAATCATCATTGTACACAATCAATATCATACTCACCATCAACATGGTTCAACCCACAATTCAACCATAACCAATCATCAAGCATATATCACAACATGCATATTTCTCATACATCATACCATCTAGGCATCATTAATCATCATCACATATATGACCACATCATATATCTCAATCATTTAACAACATCAACCATTCAATGCCTATCTTAGGGCCTCTAGCCTAAGTATTTCCTACCACATTACATATTAGATATGGGAAACCGAAACCATACCTTAGCCGCTTTCCCAAGCTCAACCGGAGCACTTCCAAACCACTTATCCACAAGCTCTCAAGGCCTCAATACCTACAAGAACAGATTTTTCACCACCAAACCCTTTCCAAGCTTTTCAAAATCACCAATCAAGCTCCAATATTCACATATACACAACCTAAGCCACAATTATCATACCCATACACAACATCTCAATACCCAAACATCATAGAACAACAAAATTACACTAGGGTTGAGAATCTTACCACACCCAAGGTCCAAGGAGACAAGATTAACCTTCTCCTTCAAGAAAGTTAGGTCCTATAACATCAAAGAGCCCAAAATCTCAATATTTTTGCTCATAAAACTCGAAAACAAGGCTGGAATTTCGAAGAGCAAAACGTGGCTTACTGGTGCACGAAATTGCAATCACACTTTTGCAACTCCGCACAACTAACCAGCAAGTGCACTGGGTCGTCCAAGTAATACCTTGCGTGAGCAAGGGTCGATCCCACGGAGATTGTCGGCTTGGAGCAAGCTATGGTTATCTTGTAAATCTTAGTCAGGATATCAGAAACTATCAGGATTGATTGTGAAAAGCTAAAGAACATGAAATGATTACTTGTTTTGCAGTAATGGAGAATAGGTTGAGGTTTGGAGATGCTCCATCTTCTGAATCTCTGCTTTCCTACTGTCTTCTTCTTCAAACACGCAAGTCTCCTTCCATGGCAAGCTGTATGTAGGGTTTCACCGTTGTCAATGGCTACCTCCCATCCTCTCAGTGAAAATAATTGCATATGCTCTGTCACAGCACGCGGAATTCATCTGTCGGTTCTCGGTCAGGCCGGAATAGAATCCAGTGATTCTTTTG
>NC_029774.3:43518255-43518684 GCF_000817695.3 Arachis duranensis
ATGAATCTTGGCTTAGTGATCACGGAAAAGCACACCAAACTTAGAGGTTTGTTTGTCCTCAAGAAAAAGAAAAGAAAGAAGAGAAGAGAGAGAGAGAAAGAGGAAATTCGAATGGTGTGGGGAATGAGGGGTTGCAAACGTTTATTTATAGAGTGGGGGAAGAGATTTTCGAAAAAAAAGAAAAATTTGAAAGGAGATTTGAGGAGATATGGAAAGAAATTGAAAGAAGGGTGAGTTTTTGAACAACATTTGGGAATGATTTGGAAGATTTGAAGAATGATTTTGAAAATTTGAAAGTGAATGATGAGAGATTGAAATGTGTTTTTGTAGGAAAATATGGGAAAGAAGAGGAAAGTTTGAAAAAATCTGAGTTGAAAACAAAATTGTGGTCCCCCCACCTTTCTGGCGTTAAACGCCCAGAATGGCACC
>NC_029774.3:43518919-43519322 GCF_000817695.3 Arachis duranensis
ATTTAACGCCCAAAATGGCACCATTCCTGGCGTTAAACGCCCAGAATGATACCCATTCTGGCGTTTAACGCCCAAAATGCCCCTTACTGGCATTTTTTCGCCAGTAAGTTCTTTTTCTCTGCCTTTTGAGCTGAATCCTTCTGTAACTCTGTGAATCCCTTCATTTTTGATACTTGCCTCTGTAAGAACAAATCATACAACCTACTAATGACTGGGTTGCCTCCCAGCAAGCGCTTCTTTACTGTCTTTAGTTGGACCTTCACTGAGAATCACTCAAGTCTCAGTTTTGAGCATTCTTGCTCAAAATTGCTTTCAAGATAATGTTTGACCCTCTGTCCATTAACAATGAACTTCTTGTCAGAGTCAGTATCCTGAAGCTCAACATATCCATATGGTGACACTC
>NC_029774.3:43537286-43541521 GCF_000817695.3 Arachis duranensis
CGCCGGTTTGGGCCATCAAATCTTGGGCAAAGTATGGACTATCATATATTGCTGGAAAGCCCAGGATGTCTACTTTCCAACGCCGTTGAGAGCGCGCCAATTGGGCTTCTGTAGCTCCAGAAAATCCACTTCGAGTGCAGGGAGGTCAGAATCCAACAGCATCTGCAGTCCTTTTTGGTCTCGGAATCAGATTTTTGCTCAGGACCCTCAATTTCAGCCAGAAAATACCTGAAATCACAGAAAAACACACAAACTCATAGTAAAGTCCAGAAAAGTGAATTTTAGCTAAAAACTAATAAAAATATACTAAAAGCTAACTAAATCATACTAAAAACATACTAAAAATAATGCCAAAAAGCATACAAATTATCCGCTCATCACTTACCTCAAGATTAATTGTATGGGTTTTGTAGAGCTCTCCGCGGTGAACGCGTAGCCGCAAACAGAGCGGCAATCGGAGCTCTAGATCAAAAGTTATGGTGGTTTGAAGATCAAGTGAGAGAAAGAACTTGAGAGAGTGTTCTTCCCTCCATGGCCTCCATTTTCAGCATGTGAGTGTGTTTAGTGAGGAGAGAGAATGCTGAAAACTAGGGTTTTGGTTTAGTTATGTTGGGCCAAGGGCCCACTTTGGGTCCAGTTGGCCCGGTTTGGCCCGTTCGGTCCCATCTTGGTCCGATTTCTATAAAATTGGTACCGAAATTCTTGTCTCAGTCTCCTCTATCATATTTAGCCACAGAAATCACATTTTGGGTTTTCTAGAATAAATTCTCATTTATGGGTTAATTAGCCGTTAATTAACCGGGTTTTACAACAATAACCAACTGCAGAAAAATCATCAATCTTAGGATACCAAAGACCAAAATTAGATGTGCCATGAACATATCTAATGATCCTTTTAACTGCAGAAAGATGTGATTCTTTAGGTTTGGATTGGAACCTAGAACACAATCCAACACTTTGCACAATATCGGGTCTAGAGGAAGTTAAGTACATAAGAGAACCAATCATTCCTCTATACCTAGTCTCATCCACATCTTTCTCAATTTCTCCCTTATCTAACCTAGAATTAGGATGCATGGGTGTTCCCATGGGTTTGGCATTTTCCATACCAAATTTCTTAACTAATTCCTTGGCGTACTTTTCTTGATGAATGAAAATACCTTTTTCAGTTTGTTTAATTTGCAGCCCAAGGAAGAAATTAAGTTCACCCATCATACTCATGTCAAATTCACTTGTCATAAGTTTTCCAAATTCAGAACAAAGGGATTCATTTGCTGATCCAAAAATAATGTCATCAACATATATTTGGACTAGAATAAAAGAATTATTAGAGTTCTTGATGAATAGAGTTGTGTCAGTGGTGCCTCTTTGAAAACCATTTTTCAAAAGGAAATAGCTAAGTCTCTCATACCAAGCTCTAGGAGCTTGTCTTAAACCATAGAGAGCTTTAGACAATTTGAAAACATGATTAGAATGTTCTTTATTTTCAAAACCAGGAGGCTGCTCCACATACACTTCTCTATCTATCACACCATTTAAAAATGCACATTTCACATCCATTTGATATAATTTAAAACCACAAAATGCAGCATAAGCTGAGAGAAGTCTTATGGCTTCCATTCGGGCAACAGGAACAAAGAATTCATCAAAGTCTATTCCTTCTTCTTGGTCATATCCTTGAGCCACTAGCCTTGCCTTGTTTCTTGCAATGCTACCATCTTCTCCCAACTTGTTCTAAAATATCCACTTGGTGCCGGTCACTTTCTTTCCACTTGGCCTTGGAACCAAAGTCCATACATGGTTCTTTTCAAACTCAAGAAGCTCATCCTCCATAGCTTTAACCCAATAAGGGTCACTAAGTGCTTCCTTGACGTTTTGAGGCTCTATTTGTGATAGAAGGGCAATATTGGATCCTTCATTTTCCTTTCTAGTGGAAGACCTTGTTTGCACTCCATGAGAGACATCCCCAATGACAAATTCCTCAGGATAATTTTTCAAGAATCTCCACTCACGAGGTCTGGTGGGCTTGGAGGCAGATTCAATCACCAAGGGATTCTGGGCGCTGCTAGCTGCAGGATTTCCTTCAGATTCATGAGACAAAATGGAATTGTCTCTTGAATTTTCAGCATTTGTAGTTTCTGGTTCAGCTTGTCCAGAATTTTCTTTTCCATGATTTTGAGCAGATTCATCCTCCTTTTGAGCTTGATTTCCTGCATCACAATCTTCCAAAATGCTTTGCACCAAGTTAGTATCACAAAATGTAACATGTATGGACTCCTCAATAATTCTAGCATCTTGATGATAAACCCTATATGCTTTACTAGTTGTGGAATATCCTACAAACAAACACTCATAAGCCTTTGGATCAAATTTACCTAAATTTTCTTTGTTATTTAAAACAAAACATTTGCATCCAAAGATGTGCAAGTAATCTAAGTTTGGTGGGTAGCCTTTCCAAAGTTCATAAGGAGTTTTCTTCAAAATTTTTCTTATGATTGTTCTATTCAAAATGTGGCAAGCCGTATTGACCGCTTCAACCCAAAGGAATTTTAGAACATTACTTTCACAAAGCATAGCTCTTGTCATCTCTTGTATGCTTCTATTTCTTCTTTCCACAACACCATTTTGTTGTGGTGTTCTTGGACAAGAGAAGTTGTGAGATATTCTAAATTCCTCACAAAAGGATTCAAACAAATTATTTTCAAATTCAGTTCCATGATCGCTTCTTATAGAAGATATTTTTAAATCCTTTTCATTTTGAAGTTTCTTGCAAAAAGGTTTAAAGGCTGAAAAAGCTTCATTTTTGTGTGCAAGAAATAAAACCCAACCAAACCTAGTATAGTCATCCACAATTACTAAACCATAATGTTTACCACCTAGGCTTTGAGTTCTTGTTGGACCAAATAAATCAATGTGTAGCAACTCAAGTGGTCTTTTAGTAGAGATGTCTTCCTTTGGTTTAAAAGAACTTTTTGTTTGTTTTCCCATTTGGCAAGCATCACAAGTGATGTCTTTGTCAAGCTTTATCAAAGGGAGACCTCTTACTAATTCTTTCTTTACAAGTTTGTTTATTTGAAACATACTTGCATGGCCCAATCTCTTGTGCCATAACCACTTTTCAGATTCTTTAGAGTGAAGACAAGCTACTTTTTGATCCTTTAGTTCATCAAGAGTAAGTCCATACATATTATTGAAATGCTTGGCAACAAACATCACTTCATTTGTCTTTTCATTAACAACACAACATTCAAGCCTTTTGAAAACAACTAAATATCCTAAATCACACAGCTAACTTATACTCAAAAGATTATGCTTTAAACCACATACCAAAAGTACATCATCAATGAAAGTAGATTGCTCATTACCTACTTTTCCAATAGCAATGATTTTACCTTTACCATCATCTCCAAAGGTCACAAAACCTCCATCATACTTATTTAGTTTGATGAAGTAGGTTGAACTTCTAGTCATGTGCCTTGAACATCCACTGTCCATGTACCACATGTTCTTTTTGTTCTTGGATGCTAGGCAAATCTGCATGATGAGTTTCAAGTAGCCTTAAGTATCCAAATTAATTTGGATCCTTTGAAGTTAATCCATCTTGGTTGTCCAAGTGCATTGAAATCACAAACAATATTGTAAACTTTGTTTCCAACAACTTTTTTTTTAATGAAACATTGTACATATGAGTGACCAAATTTCTTGCAATTGACATAATGATTTTCTGACATGTGTCACTGAACTTGAGGTGAGTTATATTGCTTGAAATGATTAAATGTTGAAATTTTCTGTTTTTTGGAGGAGATGCATTTCTTTTGACAAACTGATTTTTATTAAAGTTATTCCTCTTTACAAAAGCATTTTCATCAGAATTTCTTTGAACATTTTTATCTTTTGAATATGAGGTTTTGTTGTAAAATGGTGGTTTCTTGAAAACAGCCTCATTTTTTGAAATGTAACCCAAACCTGGCCGGTATGAACTCGGTTCAGTTCTTGGTGAAGGCTCAGTTTCACTTGTGTATACTTCATCAAATTTTTCTTCAAGTGTTGAAGTATTTTCAATACCAGATTTGTTTGGTATGGTTTTGGTATTTGATGAAGAAGCCACAAATTTTATAGAGAAAATATTAGAAACTGCATCTTCCTTGGCTATATAGCCTAAACCAGATTTTTCAAACAATGGTCTTTGACTTGCAAGTAATTTGTCCAAGTTACTAGAACCTTGAGCAAATTTT
>NC_029774.3:43542056-43557355 GCF_000817695.3 Arachis duranensis
TGAGGCTTCTAAGAAGTTTTCTCACCAAGGTTTGTTCTGCATAGTTTGTACCCATAGCATCAAGGTTGTTGATTATGATTGAGAATCTCTCAAATGCTTCATCAATGCTTTCTCCATCCTTCATGCTAAACATCTCGTACTCTTTTCTCAGCATATCAATCCTCGTTTCTTTGACTTGTTTAGTGCATTCGTGTGTAACCTGGAGTTTTTCCCAGATTTCTTTGGCTGTCTTGCATCTAGACACCTTCTGATACTCTTCAAAGCTGATAGCACAGTGAAGAAGGTTGATTGCTTTAGCATTCAGCTCTATCTTCTTCTTATCATCTTCATTCCATTCAGCTTCTTCTTTTGGAGTCACCACTCCATCAGCACTTATTTTTGTTGGCATCTTTGGACCGCTTACAACGATCTTCCATATGTTGTAGTCAATGGATTGAATGAAAATCCTTATCCTTTCTTTCCAATAGGAGTAGTTCTTCCCGTTGAAGAAAGGTGCCCGGTTGTTTGACTGGCCTTCAGTGAGGGTGTAGGCAACTGTGGTTGTGCCCAAGTTGTTCGCCATTGGATCTTTGCTCCAAGCGGTTAAGCTTGATTCTCGAGACCTTAGCTTTGATACCAATTGAAGGTTGTTGTAGGCTTAGAGAAGGGGGGTTGAATCTATGCCTTCCTTTTAAGTTGCTGTTATGACCCTTTTTAAACAAAATTACAATTCTGATTCTGTTTGAACTCAGCAGCGGAAATTTATGAGACAATTTATTTTTGTCTCATGAATATTAGAAAACAGAACTCAGCAGAGAAGAGAAAAGCTAACACCAACATGTATCCTGGTTTGGTTGCCTTGTGCTATACAACCTACATCCAGTCTCCTCCACAATTATGGAAGAATTTCACTATAGTTAACAGTATTACATACACCAATTTCACAGGATTGACCCAATCCTTTCACACTCAAGTTCTGACCTAACTTGACATTGGTTATGCTAATACCTAACTATTCCTCTTAGTGTTGACCCAACTAAGAAAGGGATACCAAAACAGGTACAAGATATAAGACACTTAGCTAACCTAAAGAAATCAGAAAATTACTCTAGGCTTTTCTCTCAAGTGTTTCTTTCAGCCTTTTTTTTTACTCATGGCTTTTTCTTAAGCTTTCTCACAATGCCTTTTCTCTCAAGAAATTACAGAAAGATAAACTTAGAAAAGTACATTACAATCAGTAAGACATGAAGGAGATTGATTTCATCAGCAACCTCTTTGCTATGTGCAAAACCAGATTCGCAAACCTCAGATGCAGTTCATCAGTATTGGCCAAATGCTTCTTTGAAAGAAAGCATTATCCAAGTAGAGGAACTTCTTCACAGAAAGCTGTTCTCACTCTCTGGTTTTCTCTCCTTGCCTCTGAATGAACAACAAGCTTCTTCTTATCTCCTTGCATGTTGCTTGGTTCTTCTTCCTAGGTCAACACCTTGAGCCTTGAGCTTCACCAACCCACAGATTCACTTTTTCTCAATAATCCTCAGAATAGAAACTCTCCTTCTGACTTCCTCGTCTTGGCCAAAAGCCATAAAACAGCAACCATAGAATTCTTCCAATGGTCAATTTGATCTGAGCCCTTGAAAACCAACTTGGTCCCCAAGTCTTGTTTAAGATCGTATCTCTCTCTCTCTCTCTCTCTCTCTTTCTCTTTCTTACTTTTCTGAAGCCTTGATGTGACTTGATTAGAGAGGAGAGGAACGTTGCTTCTGGTAAGGCAAGATGGTGGGAAATTGAAAATCAATTTCGGGCTTGGATCGGGTTCTTCTCTACTTCAGCCCGTTGGTGCCTTGCTTTGCTTCTTTGATGAATTTTGCTTGAGATGAATGACTTGGGATTATCTTTATTTTTCACTTACCATTCAGCCCATTAGCTGATCTCTTTTGTTTGATGTTGGGCTGCTGCAACACTTATTTTTAGCCTGCATCACTTATCAAAAATAATCAAAACTAATTGGGTGATTACCCCATTAATCAAATGTTTGTCCTCATCAATTCTATTAATTAATTTCTTAACTCAACATTTTATGCTCCAGCTCAACTGGCAAGTGACAGGCATTGCCATAGACCAACTGATAAGGAGACAAGCCAATGGGAGTCTTGTATGCTATCCAGTATGCCCAGAGAGCATCATCAAGCCTCCTAGACCAGTCCTTTCTTGAAACACTGATGGTCTTCTCTAGAATCCTCTTGAGTTCCCTGTTGGAAACTTCAACCTGTCCACTTGTCTGAGGGTGATAGGGGGTTTTCACTTTATGACAGACTCCATATCTCTGCAAAAGAGAGTCCAGCTGTCTGTTACAGAAGTGACTTCCTCCATCACTAATGAGTGTCCTTGGAACACCAAACCGGCTAAAGATATATCTCTGAAAAAAACTCATTACCACCTTGGCATCATTGGTGGGTAGAGCCACAGCTTCCACCCACTTGTACACATAATCGACTGCCACTAGGATATAGTTGTTTGAATTTGAGGGTGGGAAAGGTCCCATGAAATTAATACCCCACACATCAAAAATAACTTAACCTTAAGAATTCCCTGTTGTGGTATTTCATGGTTGTCAGGGAGATTCGTGGCTTTTTCGCATCTGTCACGGTGCTTCACAAATTCTCTTGAATCTCTGAAGAGAGTCAGCCAGTAAAACCCGCTCTGAAGGACCTTTCTAGCTGTCCTTTCACCACCAAAGTGGCCTCCATAATCAGAACCATGACAGTGCCAAAGAATCTGCCGTGTTTATTCATCTGGGATACATCCCTGGATGATACCATCTGAACACCTTTTAAAAAGGTATGGTTCTTCCCAAATGTAGTACTTTGCATCAGTCAATAGCTTCTTTACTTGTTGCATATTGTACTCCCTTGGAATATAATTCATGGCTTTGTAACTTGCAATGTCTACAAACCATGGAGCATGCTGAATGAGGAACAATTTCTCATCCAGAAATGTCTTAGTCACAGCTGTGGGTGGTTGTACTCCTGATTCAGGCTCAATTCTGGAGAGATGGTCAGCTATATGATTTTCTGACCCTTTCCTGTCTTTTATTTCAATATCAAACTCCTGAAGGAGCAATACCCATCTGATTAATCTTGGTTTAGAGTTCTGCTTGGTTAGAAGGTACTTCAAAGCAGCATAGTCAGTATAAACAATAACCTTAGAACCAATTAAATAGGACCTAAACTTATCAACAGCATACACAATAGCCAATAATTCCTTTTCTGTAATTGTGTAACTCTTTTGGGCATCATTCAACACACGACTGGCATAGTAAATGACATGTATAAGCTTACCATGCCTCTGTCCTAAAACAGCTCCTATAGCAAAGTCACTGATATCACACATCAATTCAAATGGTAAATCCCAGTCAGGGGGGCTATAATGGGAGCAGAGGTAAGGTTTGCTTTCAGAGTTTCAAAAGCATGCAGGAAATCAGAATCAAAGATAAAAGGAACATCAACAACTAACAGGTTGCTCAATGGTTTAGCAATTTTAGAAAAATTCTTTATAAATCTTCTATAAAATCCTGCATGACCCAAGAAACTCCTGACTGCTTCAACGTTAGCTGGTGGTGGTAATTTTTCAATTACCTCCACCTTTGCTCTGTTAACCTCAATCCCCTTACTTGAAATCCGGTGTCCAAGAACAATACCTTCTGTAACCATAAAATGACATTTTTTCCAATTTAAAACAAGGTTTGATTCTTGACACCGTTTGAAGACAAGAGATAAATGCTTAAGGCAGGATTCAAAAGAATTACTAAAAACAGAAAAGTCATCCATAAATACCTCAATGAATTTTTCAACCATATTAGAAAAAATTGAAAGCATACACCTCTGAAAAGTTGCGGGAGCATTACAGAGTCCAAATGGCATTCTCCTGTAGGCAAACACTCCAAAGGGGCACGTGAATGCTGTCTTCTCTTGATCTTGAGGGTCCACTGCAATTGATTATATCCAGAATATCCATCTAGAAAATAATAAAAAGCATGACCAGCTAACCTCTCAAGCATCTGATCAATAAAAGGTAGGGGAAATGATCCTTCCTTCTAGCAGTGTTGAGCCTCCTGTAGTCTATACACATTCTCCATCATGTGACTGTCCTTGTAGGAATAAGCTCATTCTTTTCATTCTTGATCACTGTCATCCCTCCTTTCTTGGGAACTACCTTCACATGACTTACCCAAGGACTGTAGAAATAGGGTAAATAATACATGCTTCCCATAATTTCATTACCTCTTTTTGGACCACCTCTTTCATGGTTGGATTGAATCTCCTTTGTGGTTGCACAACTGGTTTAGCATCATCTTCAAGGAGGATCTTGTGCATACACTTGGTTGGACTAATCCCCTTCAAGTCACTAATGGTCCTTGATGAGCGGATAATTTATACGCTTTTTGGCATTGTTTTTACATAGTTTTTAGTATGTTTTATTCACTTTTTAGTATATTTTTATTAGTTTTTATGCAAAAATTATATTTCTGGACTTTATTATGAGTTTGTGTGTTTTTCTATGATTTCAGGTATTTTTTGGCTGAAATTGAGGGACCTGAGCAAAAATCTGATTCAGAGGCTGAAAAAGGACTGTTGATGCTGTTGGATTCTGACCTTCCTGCACTCAAAATGGAATTTTTGGAGCTACCGAAACCCAAACGGTGCGCTCTCAATTGTGTTGGAAAGTAGACATCCATGGCTTTCCAACAATATACAATCGTTCATACTTTGCTCGAGTTTTAATGATGCAAATTGGCGTTCAAATGCCAACTTCCTGCCCTATTCTGGCGTTAAACGCCAGAAACAAGTTACAAGCTAGATTTAAACGCCCAAAAATAGGCTGTAAATTGGCGTTTAACTCCAAGAGAGGTCTCTACACGTGAAAGCTTCAATGCTCAGTCCAAGCACACACCAAGTGGGCTCGGAAGTGGATTTCTGCATCATTTATTTATTTCTGTAAACCCTAGTAACTAGTCTAGTATAAATAGGACTTTTTACTATTGTATTTTCATGCTGGGATCTTTGATCAGTTTTATGCTATCTTAGACATTAGGGGCTGGCCTCATGGCCATGCCTGGACCATCATCACTTATGTATTTTCAACAGTGGAGTTTCTACACACCATAGATTAAGGTGTGGAGCTTTGCTGTTCCTCGAGTATTAATGCAATTACTACTACTTTCTATTCAATTCATGCTTATTCCTGTTCTAAGATATCCGTTCGCACACAAGAACATGATGAACATGATGATTATGTGATGCGCATCACCATTCTCACTTATGAACGCGTGTCTGACAAACACTCCCGTTCTACATGCAAACAAGCTTGAATGCATATCTCTTAGCCTTCTGGTTCACGATCAGAGTCCTCGTGGTATAAGCTAGAATCAATTGGCAGCATTCTCGAGATCCGAAAAGTCTAAACCTTGTTTGTGGTATTCTGAGTAGGATCTGGGATGGGATGATTGTGACGAGCTTCAAACTTGCAAGTGTTGGGCATAGTGACAGACGCAAAAAGGATCAATGGATCCTATTCCAACATGAGTGAGAACCGACAGATGATTAGCCGTGTGGTGACAGCACATTTGGACCATTTTCACTGAGACGACAGACGGTAGCCATTGATAACGGTGATCCCCCAACATACAGCTTGCCATAGAAAGGAGTATGAAGGATTGGATGAAGGCAGTAGGAAAGTAGAGATTCAGAAGGAACAACGCATCTCCATACGCTTATCTGAAATTCCTACCAATGAATTACATTAGTATCTCTATCTTTATTTTATGTTTATTTATCTTTTAATTATCAAAAATTTATAACCATTTGAATCCGCCTGACTGAGATTTAGAAGATGACCATAGCTTGCTTCAAGCCGACAATCTCCGTAGGATCGACCCTTACTCACGTAAGGTTTATTACTTGGACGACTCAGTGCACTTGCTGGTTAGTTGTGTGAAGTTGTGAAAAAGAGTTGAGATTCCAATTGTGCATACCAAGTTGTTGGCGCTATTGAGATCACAATTTTGTGCACCAAGTTTTTGGCGTCGTTGCCGGGGATTGTTCGAGTTTGGACAACTGACGGTTCATCTTGTTGCTTAGATTGGTTAATTTTTATTTTATGTTTAAGCTTTTTATGTTTATTTTCGAAATAAAAAAAATATTTTGTTCTTCAAAATTTTTAAGAATGAATTCTAGAGTTTTGTGATGATATGTTGAAGCCTGGTTGGCTGTAAAGCCATGTCTAATTCTGTTGGACCGAGGCTTCCACTTATCAATGCAAAAGCATGTTAGTTGATTCCCACCAATTTGGTAGTTACACACATAGCTATTGCATACAATGTTCTGCTAAAGCTTGACTGGCCATTGGCCATGTCTAGTGTTTTGGACCGAAGCTTTCACTTATAGCTTGGCTGGCTAATAAGCCATGTCTAATTCCTGGACCGGAGCTTTAGACTAACATTGCATGATTCCTGGAATTCTCATTAAGAATTTTGAATTCCTTATTTTCTTTTTCCCATAATAATATTGGAAAAAAATATAAAAAAATACCAAAAAATTATAAAATCATAAAATCAAAAATATTTTGTGTTTCTTGTTTGAGTCTAGTGTCAAATTTTAAGTTTGGTATCAATTGCATGTTTTTAATTTTTCCTAAAAATTTTTGAAAACTCATGCATGGTGTTCTTCATGATCTTCAAGTTGTTCTTGGTAAGTCTCCTTGTTTGATCTTTAAATTTTCTTGTTTTGTGTCTTTTCTTATTTTTCATATGCATTTTTGAATTCATAGTGTCTAAACATGAAAAATTTCTAAGTTTTGTGTCTTGCATGTCTTTCTTTTCTTGAAAATTTTTCAAAAATAAGTTCTTGATGTTCATCATGATCTTAGAGTGTTCTTGGTGTTCATCTTGACATTCAAAGTGTTCTTCCATGCATCATTAGTTTTGATCCAAAATTTTCATGTTTTGAGTTATTTTTGTATTTTTCTCTCACCTCATTAAAAATTAAAAAAATCAAAAAAATATCTTTTCCTTATTTCACTCATAAATTTCGAAATCTTTAGGTTGACTTAGTCAAAAATTTTTAAAATAAGTTGTTTCTTGTTAGTCAAGTCAAGATTTCAATTTCAAAAATCCTATCTTTTCAAAACTTTTTTCAAAAATCAAACCTTTTTCATCTTTTATTTCATGTTTTTCAAAAAATTAAAAAAAAAAATTATTTTCAAAATCTTTTTCTTATTTTCATTTAAAATTTTCAAAAACTTTACTAACAATTAATGTGATTGATTCAAAAATTTCAAGTTTGTTACTTTCTTGTTAAGAAAGGTTCAACCTTTAAATTTTAGAATCATATCTTTTAGTTTCTTGTTAGTCAAGTCATTAACTTTAATTTTCAAAATCAAATTTTTCTAAATTTCTTTTTCAAATCTTTTTCAAAATAAATTTCAATCATATCTTTTCAAACATATCTTTTTCAAACTTTAATTTCAAAATATCTTTTTCTAACTTCTTATCTTTTCAAAATTGATTTTCAAATCTTTTTCAATTAACTAACTTCTAACTTCTAAAAGAAGCTAAAGCACAACAATCCAGAGAAAAAACCTTACAGAGAATCTCAAAAAAGAAGTAATGGCCGAACCCAACAACAATGCAAGAAAGATGCTTGGTGACTTTACTGCACCAAATTCCAACTTCCATGGAAGAAGCATCTCAATCCCTGCCATTGGAGCAAACAACTTTGAGCAAAAGCCTCAATTAGTTTCTCTGATGCAACAGAATTGCAAGTTTTATGGACTTCCATCAGAAGATCCTTTTCAGTTCTTAACTGAATTCTTGCAGATCTGTGATACTGTTAAGACCAATGGAGTTGATCCCGAGGTTTATAAGCTTATACTTTTCCCTTTTGCTGTAAGAGACAGAGCTAGAATATGGTTGGATTCTCAACATAGAGATAGTCTGAACTCTTGAGATAAGCTGGTCACGGCTTTCTTAGCCAAATTCTTTCCTCCTCAAAAGCTGAGCAAGCTTAGAGTGGATGTTCAAATCTTCAGGCAGAAAGAAGGGGAATCCCTCTATGAAGCTTGGGAAAGATACAAGCAACTGAGCAAAAAGTGTCCTTCTGACATGCTTTCAGAATGGACCATCCTGGATATATTCTATAATGGTCTGTCTGAATTGTCTAAGATGTCATTGGACCATTCTGCAGGTGGATCTATTCACCTGAAGAAAATACCTGCAGAAGCTCAGGAACTCATTAAAATGGTTGCAAATAACCAGTTCATGTACACCTCTGAAAGGAATCCTGTGAGTAATGGGACGCCTTAGAGGAAGGGAGTTCTTGAAATTGATGCTCCGAATGCCATATTGGCTCAGAATAAAATGTTGACTCAGCAAGTCAATATGATTTCTCAGAGTCTGAATGGGTTGCAAAATGCATCCAACAGTACTAAAGAAGCATCTTCTGAAGAAGAAGCTTACGATCCTGAGAACCCTGCAATAGCAGAGGTGAATTACATGGGTGAAGTCTATGGAAACACCTATAATCCCTCATGGAGAAATCATCCAAATTTCTCATGGAAGGATCAACAAAAGCCTCAACAAGGCTTTAATAATGGTGGAAGAAACATGTTTAGCAATAGCAAGCCTTTTCCATCATCCTCTCACCAACAGGCAGAGAATTCTGAGCAAAACTCATCGAGCTTAGCAAATATAGTCTTTGATCTATCTAAGGCCACTCTCAATTTCATGAATGAAACAAGGTCCTCTATTAGAAATTTGGAGGCACAAGTGGGCCAGCTGAGTAAAAGAGTCACTGAAACTCCTCCTAGTACTCTCCCAAGCAATACAGAAGAGAATCCAAAAAGAGAGTACAAGGCCATAACCTTACTTCGTGTGGCGGAACCTAGAGAGGAGAAGGAGGACGTGAATCTCAGTGAGGAAGACCTCATGGGACGTCCTCTGGACAAAAAGGAGTTCCCATTTGAGGAACCCAAGGAATCTGAGGCTCATCTAGAGACCATAGAGATTCCATTGAACCTACTTCTGTCATTCATGAGCTCTGATGACTATTCCTCCTCTGGAGAGGATGAAGATATTACTGAAGAGCAAGTTGCTGAGTACCTTGGAGCAATCATAAAGCTAAATGCCAAGTTTTTTGGTAATGAGACTTGGGAGGATGAACCCCCCTTACTCACCAATGAACTGAATAACTTGATTAGGCAGACATTACCTCGAATGAAAGAGGATCCCGGAAGGTTCTTAATACCTTGCACCATAGGCACCATGACCTTTGAGAAGGCTCTGTGTGACCTGGGATCAGACGTAAATATCATGCCACTCTCTGTAATGGAGGAACTGAGAATCTTTGAGGTTCAAGCTGCAAGAATTTCACTAGAGATGACAGACAAATCCATGAAAAAGGCTAATGGACTAGTAGAGGACATGCTAGTGAAGGTTGAAGGCCTTTACATCCCTACTGACTTCATAATCCTAGATACTCGGAAGGGTGAGGATGAATCCATCATCCTTGGCAGACCCTTTCTAGCCATAGCAAAAGCTGTGATTGATGTTGACAGAGGAGAGTTGGTCCTTCAATTGAATGAGGACTACCTTGTTTTCAAGACTCAATGTTCTCCTTCTGTACACTTGGAGAAGAAGCATGAAAAGCTTCTCTCAATACAGAGTCAAACAAAGCCCCCACATTCAAACTCTAAGTTTGGTGTTGGGAGGCCACAACTAAACTCTAAGTTTGGTGTTAAGAGGCCACAACCAAACTCTAAGTTTGGTGTTGAGAGGCCACAACCATGCTCTGAATATCTGTGAGGCTCCATGAGAGCCCACTGTCAAGCTATTGACATTAAAGAAGCGCTTATTGGGAGGCAACTCAATTTTTATTTATCTATGTTATTTCATGTTTTTTTAGGTTGATGATCATGTGAAGTCACAAAAATAACTACAAAAATCAGAGCAAATCCAAAAACAACATTAAAAACGGCACACCCTGGAGGAGGAACTTACTGCATTTAAACGCAAGTAAGAGTAGCAGAATGGACGTTAAACGCCCAGTTTGGCACCATTCTAGGCGTTTAACGCCAGAAATGGGCACCAGACTGGCGTTTAACACCAAAAATGGGCAAAAAGCTGGCGTTTAATGCCTTTCTGGCGTTAAACGCCAGGAAAGGTATAAAATCTGGCGTTTAACGCCAGAAACAAGCAGCAGTCTGGTGTTAAACGCCAAGATTGCACAATAAGGGCATTTTGCACGCCTAAAAGGAGTAGGGATGAGAAATCCTTGACCCCTCAGGATCTGTGGACCCCACAGGATCCCCACCTACCCCACTTCTCTCTCTCTCCCCCTCACACATCTCCACCCAAAACACCACTCACCAATCAAATCCTATTCTCTTCCCTATATTCTCTTCACCAATCACCTCCATATCTCTTCTCCGAAAACCCCACCTACCTCACTTTCAAATTCAAACACTTTTCCCTTCCAAACCCACCCAATTCCATTCAGCCACTCTCCTTCTTATCTCCCTCCATCTCCTCTATTTTTCTTCTTCTCCCCCTTCTTTCTTTCTTCTTTTGTTTGAGGACGAGCAAACCTTTTAAGTTTGGTGTGGTAAAAGCATTGCTCTTTGTTTTTCCATAACCATTTATGGCACCTAAGGCCGGAGAAACCTCTAGAAAGAGGAAAGATAAGGCAAAAGCTTCCACCTCCGAGTCATAGGAGATGGAGAGATTCATCTCAAAGGTCTATCAAGACCACTTCTATGAAGTTGTGGCCAAGAAGAAGGTGATCCCTGAGGTCCCTTTCATGCTCAAGAAAAATGTGTATACGAAGATCCGACATGAAATCCGAAGAAGAGGTTGGGAAGTTCTTACCAACCCCATTCAACAAGTCAGAATCTTAATGGTTCAAGAGTTTTATGCCAATGCATGGATCACTAGGAACCATGATCAAAGTATGAATCTGAATCCAAAGAATTGGCTTACAATAGTTCGGGGGAAATACTTAGATTTCAGTCTGAAAAATGTAAGGTTGGCGTTCCACTTGCCAATGATGCAAGAAAACACACACCCCTACACTAGAAAGGTCAACTTTGATCAAAGGTTGGATCAAGTCTTCATGGACACATGTGTGGAAGGAGCTCAATAGAAAAGAGACTCAAGAGGCAATCTGGTTCAATTGAGAAGACCCGACCTTAAGCCTATGGCTAGAGGATGGTTGGAGTTCATCCAACGCTCCATCATTCCTACTAGCAACTGATCTGAAGTGACTGTAGATCGGGCCATCATGATCCATAGTATCATGATTGGGGAGGAAGTGGAAGTTCATGAGATCATACCTCTAGAACTCTACAAGGTGGCTGACAAATCCTCCACTTTGGCAAGGTTAGCTTTTTCTCATCTCATTTGTCACCTATGTAATTTGGCTGGGATTGACATAGAAGGAGACATCCTCATTGAAGAGGACAAGCCCATCACTAAGAAAAGGATGGAGCAAATAAGAGAGCCCACTCATGGACCTCAACAAGAGCATGAGAAAATTCCTCATGAAATCCATGAGATGCCTTAAGGGATGCATTTTCCTCCACATAACTATTGGGAGCAACTCAACACCTCCTTGGAAGGCTTGAGTTACAACATGGACCAACTAAGGGTGGAGCACCAAGAGCACTCCATCATTCTCCATGAGATTGCAAGAGCACTCCATTATTCTCCATGAGATTAGAGAAGATCAAAGAGCTATGAGGGAGGAGCAACAAAGGCAAGGAAGAGACATAGAGGAGCTTAGGCACTCCATTGGAACTTCAAGAGGAAGAACTAGCCATCATCACTAAGGTGGACCCGTTCTTTAATTTCCTTGTTCTTTTTTTTCTGTTTTTCGAATTTGATGCTTTATGTTTGTCTATGTTTGTGTCTCCATTACATGATCATTATTGTCTAGTGTCTATGCCTTAAAGCTATGAATAATTCCATGAATCCTTCACCTCTCTTAAATGAAAAATGTGCTTAATTACAAAAGAACAAGAAGTACTTGGATTTCAAATTTTATCTTGAAATTAGTTTAATTATTTTGATGTGGTGGTAATACTTTCTGTTTCTGAATGAATGCTTGAACAGTGCATATTTTTGATCTTGTTGTTTATGAATGTTAAAATTGTTGGCTCTTGAAAGAATGATGAACAAAGAGAAATGTTATTGATAATCTGAAAAATCATGAAATTGATTCTTGAAGTAAGAAAAAGCAGTGAATAAGAAAGCTTGCAAAAAAAATGTGGCAAAAATTAAAAGAAAAAGAAAAAGCAAGCAGAAAAAGCCAATAGCCCTTTAAACCAAAAGGCAAGGGTAAAAAGGATCCAAGGCTTTGAGCATTAATGGATAGGAGGGCCCAAGGAAATAAAATCCAGGCTTAAGCGGCTAAATCAAGCTGTCCCTAACCATGTGCTTGTGTCATGAAAGTCCAAGTAAAAAGCTTGAGACTGAGTGGTTAAAGTCGTGATCCAAAGCAAAAAGAGTGTGCTTAAGAACTTTGGACACCTCTAACTGGGGACTTCAGCAAAGCTAAGTCACAATCTGAAAAGGATCACCCAGTTATGTGTTTGTGGCATTATGTATCCGATGGTAAAACTGGAAAACAAAGTGCTTAGGGTCACGGGCAAGACTCATAAAGTGGCTGTGTTCAAGAATCAACGTTCTGAACTAGGAGAATCAATAACACTATCTAAAATTCTAAGTTTCTATAGATGCCAATCATTATGAATTTCAAGGGATAAGGTGAGATGCCAAAACTATTCAGAGGCAAAAAGCTACAAGCCCCGCTCATCTAATTGGGACTAAGTTTCATTGATATTGTAAGATTCATTGTATATTCTCTTCTTTTTATCCTATTTTGTTTTCAGTTGCTTGGGGACAAGCAACAATTTAAGTTTGGTATTGTGATGAGCGGATAATTTATACGCTTTTTGGCATTGTTTTTACATAGTTTTTAGTATGTTTTATTCACTTTTTAGTATATTTTTATTAGTTTTTATGAAAAAATCATATTTCTGGACTTTACTATGAGTTTGTGTGTTTTTCTATGATTTCAGATATTTTCTGGCTGAAATTGAGGGACTTGAGCAAAAATCTGATTCAGAGGCTGAAAAAGGACTGCTGATGTTGTTGGATTCTGACCTCCCTGCACTCGAAATGAAATTTTTGGAGCTACCAAAACCCAAATGGCGCGCTCTCAATTGCATTAGAAAGTAGACATCGAGGGCTTTCCAGAAATATATAATAGTCAATATTTTGCTCGAGTTTTGATGACGCAAATTGGCATTCAAACGCAAACTCCCTGCCTTATTCTGGCGTTAAACGCCAGAAACAAGTTACAAGCTAGAGTTAAACACCCAAAACAGGTTGTAAACTGGCATTTAACTCCAAGAGAAGTCTCTACACATGAAAGCTTCAATGCTTAGCCCAAGCACACACCAAGTGGGCCCGGAAGTAGATTTCTGCATCATTTACTTATTTCTGTAAATCCTAGTAACTAGTCTAGTATAAATAGGACTTTTTACTATTGTATTTTCATGCTGGGATCTTTGATCAGTTTTATGCTATCTTAGACATTGGGGGCTGGCCTCACGGCCATGCCTGGACCATCATCACTTATGTATTTTCAACGGTGGAGTTTCTACACACCATAGATTAAGGTGTGGAGCTCTGTTGTTCCTCGAGTATTAATGCAATTACTACTACTTTCTATTCAATTCATGCTTATTCCTATTCTAAGATATCCATTCACACACAAGAACATGATGAATATGATGATTATGTGACACTCATCACCATTCTCACTTATGAACGCGTGCCTGATAAACACTCCCGTTCTACATGCAAACAAGCTTGAATGCATATCTCTTAGCCTTTTGGTTCACGATCAGAGTCTTCCTGGTATAAGCTAGAATCAATTGGCAGCATTCTTGAGATCTGGAAAGTCTAAACCTTGTCTGTGGTATTCTGAGTAGGATCTGGGATGGGATGACTGTGACGAGCTTCAAACTCGCAAGTGTTGGGCGTAGTGACAGACGCAAAAGGATCAATGGATCCTATTCCAACATGAGTGAGAACCAATAGATTATTAGCCATGCGGTGACCGCACATTTGGACCATTTTCACTGAGAGGACGGACGGTAGCCATTGACAACGGTGATCCCCTAACATACAGCTTGTCATAGAAATGAGTATGAAGGATTGGATGAAGGCAGTAGGAAAGTAGAGATTCAGAAGAAACAACGCATCTCCATATGCTTATCTAAAATTCCTACCAATGAATTACATAAGTATCTCTATCTTTATTTTATGTTGATTTACCTTTTAATTATCAAAACATCATAACCATTTGAATCCGCCTGACTTAGATTTACAAGATGACCATAGCTTGCTTCAAGCCAACAATCTCCGT
The DNA here is from genome assembly GCF_000817695.3 of Arachis duranensis. Lineage (NCBI taxonomy): Eukaryota > Viridiplantae > Streptophyta > Magnoliopsida > Fabales > Fabaceae > Arachis > Arachis duranensis. The sequence goes on from NC_029774.3 coordinate 43,556,522, forward strand.
GGGATCGACCCTTACTCACGTAAGGTTTATTACTTGGACGACCCAGTGCACTTGTGATGAGCGGATAATTTATACGCTTTTTGGCATTGTTTTTAGGTAGTTTTTAGTAAGTTCAAGCTACTTTTAGGGATGTTTTCATTAGTTTTATGTTAAATGCACATTTCTGGACTTTACTATGAGTTTGTGTGTTTTTCTGTGATTTCAGGTAATTCTGGCTGAAATTGAGGGACTTGAGCAAAACTCTGATAGGAGGCTGACAATGGACTGCTGATGCTGTTGGAATCTGACCTCACTGCACTCAAAATGGATTTTCTGGAGCTACAGAACTCCAAATGGCACGCTCTCAATGGCGTTGGAAAGTAGACATCCAGAGCTTTCCAGCTATATATAATAGTTCATACTTTATTCGGGAATTGTCGACGCAAAGTGGCGCTCAACGCCAAGTACATGCTGCTATCTGGAGTTAAACGCCAGAAACACGTCACGACCCGGAGTTGAACGCCCAAAACACGTTATAACTTGGCGTTCAACTCCAATAAAAGCCTCAGCTCGTGGATAGATCAAGCTCAGCCCAAACATACACAAAGTGGGCCCCGGAAGTGGATTTATGCATCAAATACTTACTCATGTAAACCCTAGTAGCTAGTCTAGTATAAATAGGATAAGTTACTATTGTATTAGACATCTTTGGTCTCAGTTTTGTTTTATTCTTCATCTTAGGAGGCTATTGATCACGTTTTAGGGGGCTCACCATTCGGCCATGCCTGAACCTTTTACTTATGTATTTTCAACGGTAGAGTTTCTACACACCATAGATTAAGGGTGTGGAGCTCT
>NC_029774.3:43557537-43561538 GCF_000817695.3 Arachis duranensis
GGGAATCTGGAAAGTCTAACCTTGTCTGTGGTATTCCGAGTAGGATTCCGGGAATCTGGAAAGTCTAACCTTGTCTGTGGTATTCCGAGTAAGATTCCGGTATTGAATGACTGTGACGAGCTTGAAACTCATGAAGGCTGGGCGTTAGTGACAAACGCAAAAGAATCAATGGATTCTATTCCAACCTGATTAAGAACCGACAGATGATTAGTCGTGCTGTGACAGAGCATTTGGACCATTTTTGTAAGACCCAGAATTTTCAAATAAATCTTATTATGAATTATTTTGTATCATTTAAATTATAAAGTTGGTAGTTATGAGATAATAAGAATTTTATATGATTCAATTTTAGATGCTTTATATTTATATCATTTAGTACTTTAAGTTAAAGATAAAGAAAATTAATTATATTACCATATATTTTCAATTAGAATAATTTATTGAGAATCAATTAGTATTTTTATACTACAAATACTATTTTAAAGTAATTTTAGAGATTAAATTAGTTTTTCAAATATTAATACTTCATACTCTAATTTTATTAAAATTATTTTATTTATATTAAACCCAAAATTCCCAATTTCATAAGCAAACTCTAAACCTAAATAAACCATTTTTCCTTTACCCGGATGAAACCCAGCTGCCGCCTTACTTCCTTCAGCCACCAAGATTCCCTTTTTCCCAAACCTTCCCAAACCCACGCAGCAAAACAGCAAACTCATGGAAGAAAGAAAAAAAGAGAAAAAGGGAAAGGAGAAGGGAGAAGAGAGGGAGACGGCGCCGGTGGGCATCACTGCCACCATCGCCGTCGCTGTGCCGTCGGGAGGGAGATCCGAGAGAGAGGAAGAGAGCGCCGAGGGAGGAGCTGTCCGCGCCACCCAACAGCCGCCGTCGCCGTTGGTCCGCTGTAGAACCGCCATCAAGAAATAGAACCACGCGAGGAGGCACAACCGTCGCGCCACCGTCGCTGTTTTCATCGCGTGTGGAGTCGCCGTTGCTAACAAACCCAGCCGCCGCCCAGTTGTGTCGCCGCCATGAAGACCTCGCCGACGTCTTCCCCTTCGCAGATCGTTGCCGTCTTTGGAGCAGAGAGCGAAAGAGATCTCACGGTGGAGGGAACAGGGAGGCGCCACCGTGCAGCGAGAAGATATCACCGCCGCGAAGCTACCGTCGCCGTTGCGCGCTCCGTAACCGCTACTGCTGGGGCTGCGCCGCCGTGACCGAGTTTTTGCCGCCCGAAACCCGCCGCCGCTGCCACCAGAAACCGCCACTGTGGCCTAAGTCAGTTTGGTAAGCTCTAATCTTGCCTCAGATCTTCTTTTCTGTTAAGTTGCTTCTACTGTGAGTTGTTATTGAAGTTGTTTGCATTGGATTATATAGTCACCACTGCTGCAGAATCGTCAGAGCTTCCGGCCGTTATTAGAGCTGCTGTCCGGTCAATTTAGAAGCTGCTACTGTGTTGTTCTATTCTGTCTATCATGGTAAGAATATTCGGTGCCGTTCTTGTTTATCCTAACATCAATCATGTTCTAATATCGCTCAATATCCATCCCGCGTTAATTCTAAATTATGCCAGATAAATGGTTGTTACCGTGATCCCTGCGGTTGATTGGGAATTTCTGCGGTTGCTGCTGATTAACATGAGAATAAGGATTTAATGGGTTTAATTATGAAACTTGCGACTAATTGAGGTAGGGTTTTTCTTAAAATCTAATTTACATTACAGAGTTGTGATAAATAGATATTGATGCAAAAAGATATATTTTTGTGATTATATTTGTCTTGTGGATGTAATGGATTGTTGGACTGGATTATTGGGTGCTTGATTGTTTGACTGAAGTACGGTTGTTGATAAGAAATAGATTTGGAAAGTTATTTACTTGATTATTGTGAAAAGTGGTTTTTCTTGTTTGAAGTTAAACCGGTTTGATTTTGAGTCGGTCTGATTTTATAAATAATTTAATACTTGAGCTGGTTTGACTTTAAAAAGAGTTTTATTATTAGAATTGGTCTGATTTGAAAATACTTTGATACTGGAATTGGTTGAATTTTGGAAAGTGATTGAGATTTGGAAATGGTCGAGAAAGGATTTGAGAAATGTTTGGATGGGACCCGAAAAGGCTGGCAGTGTCCGAGTTTTAAAGGAAATGCTGCCGAAATTTTATAAAATTGGAAGCTTTATTTGAAGTAATTAATTAAAAAGATTCGTTTTTAACGTTTTATGTTTCAAGATTGATTTATTTATCAAAGAAAGAATTATGTTTTAAATTGGGACTGTTAATGAATGGGATGGAAAGAAGGATGATGAGGATTGATGAGGATTTTCCGTGAAATATGGTTTTTGAATGAAGTTGGAAATGAGATTTGGATTGTTGAATGATTATGATGTTAAGAAGGTTGAGATATGATCTTTGAATTATTTATATGGCTTATGAATTTGAAATATCTGAGATACGAGGTTCCCTGGATTAAATGCCGTGGCTTGCCACCACGTGTACCAGGTTGAAAACTCGATACTCTGTTGACCCTACGATGTAAGTGTGTGACCGGGCACTATATGAATTTCCGGGAATGTTACCCCCATTGAGTAATGTTGATTATTTGAGAAAAGCTGTGCATAGACTCTTGGGGATGCACGTCGGGGGACTGTCTAAGTACAATTCAGACTTGTCGGGTTGGCTGGATAACCGACAGATGAGCCTCATCAGCCATAGGACAGGCATGCATCATATGCATTTGTATGCTTTGCTTGAGTTTGAACTTGTTTTGGTTTGCCTAATTGCTAAACTGTTCGTAACTGCTACTTGGACTATTTGCTGTAACTGCTGCCTACTTGTGCTTTCCTTGTCTGCCTTGCCTGTGTTTATCCTGGCGTGCTACATTTTGAGATTGAACTTTGGTGCTATATTAATGATTGTGTTGTTTGATTGCGTGGTTGGTTTCTGATTGAAAGTTTCTTATAAGAAAGGAAAGGTTTCGGATTTCTGAAAGATTAAACATTGTTTCTTTGAAAAGGTTTTGAACAATTATCTATTGGTTTTTAAAAAAGATTCATAAGGCAATGATAATCACTGAGCTTGAAAACAGTTTTCTTATAAAAATATCTTCTTATAACAACTTTGAAACTCCGTGGTGAGACCGTGTGGTTAGGTTCTCACCCCCTACCGCTTTACCTTTTCAGGAACCAGATGAAGAGGCATTAAGGAGTGTTATACTGCGTTTGGTTTATGTATTGTTGTATTAATTAGATTATTTTCTTCCCTCGTCTTTGTTATTACAAATTTGTAAGAGGGATAGGAGTTGTATGTTTTATATGTATATTATATTATGAGTTATTATGTAAGGAGTTTTGTATATGAATCTATGCCTGCTTGTATTTTTCTTAAGATAAAGTATTATTTCCGGTTCTTTTGAAGAAATCAGCGATACAGTGTTGAGTCACAGGCTCCTATTTTAGTATTTGGTATGTAAAGTAGTCGTAATACTTCTTGCTATCAGAGTGGCGCAGCCGGAAGCGTGAATTCTGATAGTGAGGGTGTTACAATTTTCACTAAGAGGATGGGATGTAGCCATTGTCAAGGGTGATGCCTCCAGACGATTAGCCATGCAGTGACAGCGCATAGGACCATTTTCCCGAGAGGATTAAAAGTAGCCATTGACGATGGTGATGCCCTACATACAGCTTGCCATGGAAAGGAGTAGGAAGGATTGGATGAATGTAATAAGAAAATAGAGATTCGAGAGGAGCACAGCATCTCCATACGCCTATCCGAAATTCCCACTTTTAATTTACATAAGTATTTCTATCCTATTTTATTTTCTTTTTATTATTAATTTTCGAACTCATCATAAACCATTTAATCTGCCTGACTGAGATTTACAAGGTGACCATAGCTTGCTTCATACCAACAATCTCTGTGGGATCGACCCTTACTCACGTAAGGTATTACTTGGATGACCCAGTACACTTGCTGGTTAAGTTGAACGGAGTTGTGAGCTTC
>NC_029774.3:43561728-43563785 GCF_000817695.3 Arachis duranensis
GTCCACCAAGTTTTTGGCGCCGTTGCTGGGGATTGTTCGAGTTTGGACAACTGACGGTTCATCTTGTTGCTCAGATTAGGTAATTTTCTTTTCAAAAAATTTTTCAAAAATCTTTTTCAAAATTTTTCTTTTTCTTTTTTGTTTTTCCAAACTTTATTTTCGAAAAAAATTAATAAAAATCCAAAAAAATTAATAAAATCATAAAAATCAAAAATATTTTGTGTTTCTTGTTTGAGTCTTGTGTCAATTTTTAAGTTTGGTGTCAATTGCATGTTTTAAAAATTTTTCTTGCATTTTTCAAAAATTTATGCATTCATAGTGTTCTTCATGATCTTCAAGTTGTTCTTGACAAGTCCTCTTGTTTGATCTTGATGTTTTCTTGTTTTGTGTTGTTTGTTGTTTTTCATATGCATTTTTCGTTTGTTAGAGTCCATGCATTAAAGATTTCTAAGTTTGGTGTCTTGCATGTTTTCTTTGCATAAAAAATTTTTCAAAATTATGTTCTTGATGTTCATCATGATCTTCAAAGTGTTCTTGGTGTTCATTTTGACATTCATAGTGTTCTTGCATATATTCATTGTTTTGATCTAAAAATTTCATGCATTGAGTATTTTTGTTGTTTTTCTCTCTCATCAATAAAAATTTCAAAAATCAAAAAAATATCTTTTCCTTACTTTTCTCCAAAATTTCGAAAATTTGAGTTGACCAAGTCAAAAATTTTTTAAAATTAGTTGTTTCTTATGAGTCAAGTCAAATTTTCAATTTTAAAAATCTTATCTTTTCAAAATCTTTTTCAAAAATCATATCTTTTTCATTTTTCCTTATTTCCGAAAATTTTAAAAAAATTATTTTTCAAAATCTTTTTCTTATCTTTATATCTAATTTTCGAAAATTAGCTAACAATTAATGTGATTGGTTCAAAAAATTTGAAGTTTGTTACTTTCTTGTTAAGAAAGGTTCAATCTTTAAGTTCTAGAATCTTATCTTTTTATCTTATCTTCTTATCTTTTTATCTTATCTTTTTCAAAATTTGATTTCAAAATATCTTATCTAACTTATCTTCTTATCTTTTCAAATTTGATTTTAATATCTTTTTCAACTAACTCTTTGACTTTGTGTTTATCTTTTTCAAAACCACCTAACTACTTTTCCCTCTCTAATTTTCGAAAATATCTCATCTCTTTTTCAAAAATTCTTTTGTTTTAAATTTTAATTTTAATCTTATCTTATCTCTAATTTTCGAAAATTACTAACACTTTTTTTTAAAATTTTTTTCGAAATTTTCTATCTCTTCTCTCTTATTCTATTTAATTATTTACTAACAGTTCTCTTCACCTCCCTTCATCTAATTATTTAATTATTTATTTACTAACACTTCTCTTCACCTCTCTTCATCTAAATATCCGAACCCACTCTTACTCACTCTTCTCCCCCTTCTTTTTCTACTAACATAAAGGAATCTCTATACTGTGACATAGAGGATTCCTCTTTCTTTTCTTGTTTTCTTCTCTTTCATATGAGTAGGAATAAGGAAAAAGACACTCTTGTTGAAGCTGATCCAGAACCTGAAAGGACTTTGAAGAGAAAACTAAGAGAAGCTAAATTACAACAATCCAGAAGTAACCTTTCAGAAAATTTTGAACAAGAGAAGGAGATGGCAACCGAACCCAATAATGATAATGCAAGAAGGATGCTTGGTGACTTTACCAAACCAACGTCCAAATTTGATGGAAGAAGCATCTCCATTCCTGCCATTGAGCAAACAATTTTGAGCTGAAGCCTCAGCTAGTTGCTTTAATGCAACAGAACTGCAAGTTTTATGGACTTCCATCTGAAGATCCTTACCAGTTTTTAACTGAGTTCTTGCAGATTTGTGAGACTGTAAAGACGAATGGAGTAGATCCTGAAGTCTACAGACTCATGCTTTTCCCTTTTGCAGTAAGAGACAAAGCTAGAATATGGTTGGATTCACAACCTAAGGATAGCCTGGACTCATGGGATAAGCTGGTCACGACTTTCTTGGATAAATTCTTTCCTCCTCAAAAGCTGAGCAAGCT
>NC_029774.3:43564009-43566327 GCF_000817695.3 Arachis duranensis
TATGGAAACACCTATAATTCATCATGGAGAAATCATCCAAATTTCTCATGGAAGGATCAACAAAAGCCTCAACAAGGCTTTAACAATGGTGGACGCAATAGGTTGAGCAATAGCAAGCCTTTTCCATCATATTCTCAGCAACAGACAGAGAATTCTGAACAAAACACTTCTAATTTAGCCAATTTAGTCTCTGATATGTCAAAGGCCACTTTCAGTTTCATGGGTGAAACAAGATCCTCCATCAGAAATCTGGAGGCACAAGTGGGCCAGCTGAGTAAGAAAGTCATTGAAACTCCTCCCAGTATTCTCCCAAGCAATATAGAAGAGAATCCAAAAGGAGAGTGCAAGGCCATTGATTTAATCAATATGGCCGAATGCATAAGGGAGGAGGAGGACAAAAATCCTAGTGAGGAGGACCTCCTGGGACGTCTCTCAAGCAAGAGGGAGTTTCCTATTAAGGATCCAAAGGAATCTGAGGCTCAAATAGAGACCATAGAGATTCCATTAAATCTCCTTCTGCCATTCATGAGCTCTGAAGACTATTTTTCCTCTGAAGAGGATGAAGATGTGACTGGAGAGCAAGTTGCTCAATATTTAGGAGCTATCATGAAGCTGAATGCCAAGTTGTTTGGTAATGAGACTTGGGAAAGTGAACCTCCCTTGCTCATTAGTGAACTAGATACCTGGATTCAGCAAATTTTACCTCAAAAGAAACAAGATCCTGGCAAGTTCTTAATACCTTGTACCATAGGCACCATGACCTTTGAAAAATCTCTATGTGATATGGGGTCAGGGATAAATCTTATGCCACTCTCTGTAATGGAGAAGCTGGGGATTATTGAGGTACAACCTGCCTTGTTCTCATTACAATTGGCAAACAAGTCATTGAGACAAGCTTATGGAATAGTAGAGGACGTGTTAGTAAAGGTTGAAGGCCTTTACATCCCTACTGATTTCATAATCTTAGACACTAGGAAAGAAGAGAATGAATGCATCATCCTTGGAAGACCTTTCCTAGCCACAGCAGGAGTTGTGATAGATGTCACCAGACGTGAATTAGTCCTTCAATTGAATGGGGACTACCTTGTGTTTAAGGCACATAGCCATCCCTCTGTGATAAAGGAGAGTAAGCATGAAGAGTTTCTCTCAGTTCAGAGTCAAGAAGAGCCCCCACAGTCAAACTCTAAGTTTGGTGTCGGGAGGCCACAACCAAACTCTAAGTTTGGTGTTGGGACTATACAACATTGACCTGATCACCTTGTGGCTCCATGAGGCCCACTGTCAAGCTAATGACATTAAAAGAGCGCTTGTTGGGAGGCAACCCAATTTTTATTTATCTAATTTTATTTTATTTTATTGTTATTTTGTGTTTTATTAGGTACATGATCATGAGGAGTCACAAAAAAATCATAAAAATTAAAAACAGAATCAAAAATAGCAGAAAAAAATTCGCACCCTGGAGGAAGGACAGACTGGCGTTCAACGCCAGTAAGAAGCATCTGGCTAGCGTTCAACGCCAGAACAGAGCATGAATCTGGCGCTGAATGCCAGAAACAAGCAACATTCTGGCGTTTGAACGCCAGGAATGTGCCTTGAGAAAAGCTGGCACTGAACGCCAGTAACAAGCATGGAACTGGCGTTCAACGCTAGAAACATGCTACACATGGGCGTTGAACGCCCAGAACATGCTTCACATGGGCGTTGAACGCCCAGAACGTGCATCACCTCGGCGTTTAAACGCAAGAATGGTATGCAAAGGCATTTTACATGCCTATTTGGTGCAGGGATGTAATTCCTTGACACCTCAGGATCTGTGGACCCCAGAGGATCATCTCAGGATTTGTGGACCCCACAGGATCACCTCAGGATCTGTGGACCCCACAAGATCCCCACCTAACATATTCCCACCTTACCTCCTAATCCTATTTCACTGTTCCCCATGTCACACTTCCCATCAACTTCAATCTCTCTTCCCAATTACCCCCTTCACCACTCACATCCATCCACTCTTCCCAAAAAAACCCCACCTACCTTCAAAATTCAAAAACACTTTCCCACCCAAACCCACCCTAATGGCCGAACCTACCCTCTCCCATTTTCCTATATAAACCCCTCAATTCCACTTCATTTTCACACAACACAAACCCCATCTTACTTACCTTGGCCGAACCACCATCTCCCCTTCTCCTCCATATTTTCTTCTTCTTCTTCTTCTCTTCTTTCTTCTATTGCTCGAGGGTGAGCAATATTTTAAGTTTGGTGTGGTCAAAGCATAATCTTTTTTGTTTTCCATTACCATCAATGGCACCTAAGGCCAG
>NC_029774.3:43566447-43567932 GCF_000817695.3 Arachis duranensis
AATCCAAAGAATTATCTCACAATGGTTCGGGGGAAATACTTAGATTTTAGTCCGGAAAATGTGAGATTGGCGTTTCACTTGCCCATGATGCAAGGAGATGAATGCCCCTACACTAGAAGGGTCAACTTTAATCAAAGGTTGGACCAAGTCCTAATGGACATATGTGTGGAAGGAGCTCAATGGAAAAGAGACTCTAAAGGCAAGCCAGTTCAACTAAGAAGACTGGACCTCAAGCCTGTAGCTAGAGGATGGTTGGAGTTCATTCAACGCTCCATCATTCCCACTAGCAACCGATCTGAAGTTACTGTGGATCGGGCCATCATGATTCATAGCATCATGATTGGGGAGGAAGTAGAAGTTCATGAAGTCATCTACAATGAAATCTACAAAATAGCCGAAAAGCCCTCCACAATGGCTAGGCTTGCTTTTCCTCACCTCATTTGCCATCTATGTTACTCAACTGGAGTTATCATAGAAGGAGACATCCCCATTGAAGAGGATAAGCCCATCACCAAGAAGAAGATGGAGCAAGCAAGAGAGATCCTCCACGGATCTCAAGAGATGCATGAGGAAGCTCATCATCAAGAAATCCCTGAGATGCCTCAAGGGATGCACTTTCCTCCCAACAACTATTGGGAATACTTCCTTAGAAGATTTGAACCACAATGTGGAATAATTAAGGGTGGAACATCATGAGCACTCCATCATTCTCCATGAAATAAGAGAAGATCAAAGAGCAATGAGGGAGGAGCAACAAAGGCAAGGAAGGGACATAGAAGAGCTTAAGGACATTGTTGGACCTTCAAGAAGAAGATGCCACTAAGGTGGATTCATTCCTTGTTCTTATTTCTTTATGCTTTTTCGGTTTTTATGTTGTGTTTATCTATGTTTTGTGTCTCTACTTCATGATCATTAGTAGTTAGTAACTATGTCTTAAAGCTATGAATAAATTCCATTAATCCTTCACCTCTCTTAAATGAAAAATGTTTTAATTCAAAAGAACAAGAAGTACATGAATTTCGAATTTATCCTTGAATTTAGTTTAATTATATTGATGTGGTGACAATACTTTTTGTATTCTGAATGAATGCTTGAACAGTGCATATTTTTGATCTTGTTGTTTATGAATGTTAAAACTGTTGGCTCTTGAAAGAATGATGAACAAAGAGAAATGTTATTGATGATATGAAAAATCATGAAATTGATTCTTGAAGCAAGAAAAAGCAGTGAAAAAGCAAAAAGCTTGCGGAAAAAAATAATTGGAAAAAAAATATAGAATAGAAAAAGAAAAAGCAAGCAGAAAAAGCCAATAGCCCTTAAAACCAAAAGGCAAGGGTAAAAAGGATCCAAGGCTTTGGAGTGTGCTTAAGAGCTCTGGACACCACTAACTGGGGACTCTAGCAAAGCTGAGTCACAATCTGAAAAGGTTCACCCAGTTATGTGTCTGTGGCATTTATGTATCCGGTGGTAATACTGGAAAACAAA
>NC_029774.3:43568390-43584593 GCF_000817695.3 Arachis duranensis
AATTTTCTGGAGCTATAGAACTCCAAATGGCGCGCTCTCAACGGCGTTGGAAAGTAGACATCCAGAGCTTTCCAGAAATATATAATAGTCCATACTTTATTTGGGAATTGTCGACGCAAAGTGGCGCTCAACGCCAAGTACATGCTGTTGTCTGGAGTTAAACGCCAGAAACACGTCACGACCCGAAGTTGAACGCCCAAAACACGTTATAACTTGGCGTTCAACTCCAATAAAAGCCTCAGCTCGTGGATAGATCAAGCTCAGCCCAAACATACACCAAGTGGGCCCCGGAAGTGGATTTATGCATCAAATACTTACTCATGTAAACCCTAGTAGCTAGTCTAGTATAAATAGGATAAGTTACTATTGTATTAGACATCTTTGGTCTCAGTTTTGTTTTATTCTTCATCTTAGGAGGCTATTGATCACGTTTTAGGAGACTGGCCATTCGGCCATGCCTGAACCTTTTACTTATGTATTTTCAATGGTGGAGTTTCTACACACCATAGATTAAGGGTGTGGAGCTCTGCTGTACCTCAAGCTTCAATACAATTACTATTATTTTCTATTCAATTCTCTTTTATTCATATTCTAAGATATTCGTTGCACTTCAACTTGATGAATGTGATGATCCGTGACACTCATCATCATTCTCACATATAAACGCGCGTGACTGACAACCACTTCTGTTTTACTCTAGGCCGGGTGCATATCTCTTAGATTCCCCAACAGAATCTTCGTGGTATAAGCTAGATAGATGGTGGCATTCATGGAAATCCAGAAAGTCTAACCTTGTCTGTGGTATTCCGAGTAGGATTCCGGGAATCTGGAAAGTCTAACCTTGTTTGTGGTATTCCGAGTAAGATTCCGGTATTGAATGACTATGACGAGCTTCAAACTCCTGAAGGCTGGGCGTTAGTGACAAACACAAAAGAATCAATGGATTCTATTCCAACCTGATTGAGAACCGACAGATGATTAGCCGTGCTGTGACAGAGCATTTGGACCATTTTCACTGAGAGGATGGGATGTAGCCATTGTCAAGGATGATGCCTCCAGACGATTAGCCATGCAGTGACAGCGCATAGGACCATTTTTCCGAGAGGATTAAAAGTAGCCATTGACGACGGTGATGCCCTACATACAGCTTGCCATGGAAAGGAGTAGGAAGGATTGGATGAATGTAATAAGAAAATAGAGATTCGAGAGGAGCACAGCATCTCCATACGCCTATCCGAAATTCCCATTATTAATTTACATAAGTATTTCTATCCTATTTTATTTTCTTTTTATTATTAATTTTCGAACTCATCATAACCATTTAATCTGCCTGACTGAGATTTACAAGGTGACCATAGCTTGCTTCATACCAACAATCTCTGTGGGATCGACCCTTACTCACGTAAGGTATTACTTGGATGACCCAGTACACTTGCTGGTTAAGTTGAACGAAGTTGTGAGCTTCTCTAACAGTGCCTGTAACTCTTTTAGTCCAACAACAACACTAAGCTGTTGGTGCCATTACCAGGGATTATTAAGATCCCAGTTCATCATACCATGATCTCTTTGGGGTATTTTTGATTTCATACAAATACAAAGAGACCAATTTTGAGGATCACAATTTCGTCCACCAACTTGCTGGTTAGTTGTGCGAACTTGTGAAAAAGAGTTGAGATTACAATTGTGCGTACCAAGTTGTTGGCGCCATTGAGATCACAATTTCATGCACCAGTCCACCCAAGAGCTGTTTTATGGCTCCTGAGCACTGAAATAAGCGCCTCTTCCTCTTCAGGCTTTAGGAAAGAGCTAATAATCACTGGATATGAATCATTTTCACCCAAGAGCACATATTTCAGATAAGGAGGTAAAGGTTTGAGCTCAAGCTTGGGGGCTTCCTCCTCTGCTTTAGGCGTGTGAACCATAGCCTTCTGGGGTGGTGAATCATCAACTTCCGCTAATTCATACTCAGAAATATGATCCAGAATGTCATCAAGTACCTCAGCCTTCAATACCTCTTGAACAAGTGGTTCAATAACATCTATTTTTATACACCCTTCAGAATCATTAGGGTGCTTGAAGGCTTCAAACACATTAAGGACCACCTGTTCTTCATTGACCCTCAAGGTTAATTCACCCTTTTGCACATCAATCAGAGCTCTACCTGTAGCTAAAAAGGGTCTACCAAGTATAACAGAGGATTTTACCTCCTCTTCCATGTCTAATATAACAAAATCAATAGGAAAAATAAATGGTCATACTTTAACAAGTAAATCCTCAACAACACCCACATGTAATTTAATAGAAAGATTAGCAAGTTGAAGAGAAATACGAGTAGATTTTACCTCCTCAATTTGAAGCTTTTTCATCACTCAAAGAGGCATTAGATTGATGCTAGCTCCAAGATCACATAAAGCTCTCTGAATGGTGACATCTCCAATGGTGCAAGGAATTACAAAGCTCCTTGGATCTGGCATCTTCTTAGGAAGGTTGTGTTGAATAATTGTACTACATTCCTTGGTTAACACTACTGTTTCTTGTTCCTTACAGCTCCTCTTGTGGGTCAACAACTCTTTCATAAATTTAGCATAGAGAGGCATTTTCTCAATAGCCTCTGCAAAAGGAATGTTGATCTACAGCTTCTTGAAGACATCAAAAAATTTAGAAAACTGCTTTTCTTTGGAAGCCTTCTAAAGCCTTTGAGGATATGGCATTTTTGGCTTGTATTCAGGAGCCTTTGGCAAGGTGGGATAAGTGTCAAGAGAATTAGGGAATGCGTTGTCTACACACTTAGGAGGGCGTGCTCCACTTCTCCACTTCCCCGGCAACGGCGCCAAAAACTTGGTGCGGAATTTATAACCCACAAACTAACCGGCAAGTGCACCGGGTCGTACCAAGTAATACCTCAGGTGAGTGAAGGTCGATCCCACGAGAATTGATGGACTAAACAATAATGGTTGATTAATTTACTTAGTTAGACAAGTAGAAAATGGTGTTTGAGAGTTTAAAAGCATTAACAGTAATTTCAGAATATCAGAAAACAAGTAGTAAACAGGTTGGGAAAACAATATAGAGAAGGCAGTTAAGGCTTCAGAGTTATCTATTTTCCGGATTGACTTTTCTTCCTAAATATTTTAATCATGCAAGATTTAATTCATGGCAAACTATATGTGACTAGACCCTAACTCCTTAGACCTTTCTAGTCTCCTCTAATTCTCATCAACCGCCAATTCCTTGGTCAATTAATTCCAATTAGAGGGTGAAATTCAGTTCTAGTTTATATGCCACATAAATCCCAATTATCCAAATATAAGAGAATTATATGTCACGTATCCCGTTAAATACAGATAATTAGAATTTAGGAGAAATTGTTTTCAAACTGTTGTTCAAGTAAAGAGTTTTTCCAAGTTATACAAGAACTCAATTCAAAAGAGGGTCATACTTCCGTTTCACCCAAATTCATAAGATAATGAACGAAAATAATTCTTAAATTATAAATCAGTACATGAATTAAAATAGAAAAATAATAGAATCAATCCATACAAATAGATAGAGCTCCTAACCTTAACAGTGGAGGTTTAGTTGCTCATGGTTCAGAGAGAAAAATTAGGATTCAGGTAAACTGTAATTTATATTATCAAAAATGGAATAATATCTCCCAGAAGAGAAGTTTCTTTTCTCTTTATATCTAATCCTAATTAATTTAAAATCTAATTTCTAAAATTAAAATAATATCTTTTCCTATTTTAAAATAAAATTTAAATTTAATCCAGAATTAATTATAGCAATCAGTGTTTTTCTGCACGTGGCGCATGTCACGCGTACGCGTCAGTCACGCGTACGCGTCAGTCACGCGTACGTGTCGATGGTCTTCTTTGCGTGTCATGCATACACATCAGGTACACGCACGCATCACTGAGCAACTCTCCAAATCACGCGCACGCGTCAGGTACGCACACGCGTTGCTCCTCGCTGGTAATCTCCTTCAGCCTTGGTCAAATTGGTGGGATAGAAGTGTAGACTATTATATATCGTTGGAAAGCTCTAGAAGTTATCTTTTCAACGCCACTGAAATTACGTCCTTTGGACTTCAGTAGCTCAAGTTATATAGGGTTGAGTGCAGAGAGCTCAAGGTTGACAGCATCATTCGCCTTCTTCTATTCTTCTGCAGAAACTCCATTAAATCCAGCTGAATGCAACCTAAAATAAATAGAATTGCACAAGACTCAAAGTAGTATCCATAGTGGCTAAAAGATAATTAATTCTTGATTAAACTCAACTAATTAAATGCAAATTCACTAGAAAAAGATAGGAAAGATGCTCACGCATCAACGCACATGCCTGTGTGTCCGCACAGGTGTTCGTGCATGACTTCGTTAAAAAAGCACTTGACTCGCAATTTGAGGGCTTTGGAGGCCCATTTCTGAAGTCTCTTATCTCATATTGGAGGGGGAATGAAGGAAAGAACATAGCATATCATTAGTATAGTTTAGGAGTAGGAGTAGAAGGTTTTTAGTTTTAGTTTTCTCTAAGTTTTTCATCATCTCTACTAGGGTTTCTATTAGGGTTTTACATTCAAAGCACTATTTCCATTTTTGATCCTGGATTTTTCTAATCTCATTGTAAGTATTCTCTTGTTATTACTCTTTATAGTTACATTGTCATTGCTCTTTCTTCTAATTCAAGTTAAAGTTCAATCTTACTTCCCTTTTGCAATTTCAATTCCTTGTTGATGAATTTGATGTTTGATGTTTGTTCTATGCTTTCTTATGTTATTCTTGTTGATTGAGATCAATTGTTGCTTTTGGTTCCAAGTCTTTTCTCATTTTTCTCATGTTTAAGCTTTTTGCCCACCAAGTGTTTGACAAAATGTCAAACATGATTTTAGGCTAAATTTTTGTCTCTTGGCTTGGGTAAAGTGAGCCATTGGGTTCCTAGAGTTGGAATGTCCAACATTTAGTGTCAATTCTTGAATTGTTAATTGTTCTTGTTCCCACTAATGCTAAGTTGT
The DNA here is from genome assembly GCF_000817695.3 of Arachis duranensis. NCBI lineage: Eukaryota > Viridiplantae > Streptophyta > Magnoliopsida > Fabales > Fabaceae > Arachis > Arachis duranensis. Next base: position 43,573,399 of record NC_029774.3, read on the forward strand.
TGCTAAGGCAATTAGCAAGCAATTTAGGATTTGTGGGTTAAGAACACTTATGCTCATTTAACTTACCTTCTGATATGAGGGTTGATCAAGTGAGACTAATCCATCATAAGTGTCATAGTTGTGGTTCCAACAAGGAAAGGACCCTTAGCTCACTCCAAGCCAAGACCCCTTTTTATGCTTTCAATCCTTCATACATTGCCATGTTAATCTCATTCATACTTTACTTGTTTATATTACATAGTCGGTTCTTTAATTTCTTTATTAGTTCAATCATTACAATTTTGCATGTTCTTTTATTGCTTTATATATTCATTTCTTCATTGACAACTGATGAATCCATATTTTACGATATATTTTAGTTTGATTTGAGTGGATTCCATCACATAAACCCACATTTATTCACCTAAATAGCATGTTTTGAGATTTGTTCTTAAATTGTGCTTGAAAGTGAAAACATGCTCTTTTGTGCTTAATTTAGTCAATTTTATTCACTTTAATTCCATTTGGTGTCTTGATGTATTTGCTAAGTGATTTCAGGCTTCTAAGGCAAGCATGGGTTGGATAAGTGAGGAGAAGAGCATGCCAAAGGGAAGAATTAGGGTTCTTTAGTTTAATTTCTTGTAATTTATACTTTTAATTCTTGCTTTCCTTTACTTTTCCTTGTCATTTAGTGTTATTGCATCTTTATTCTTTTTCATTTCTTTTGTTATTTTCTTTATTTTGCCATTTTCATGTCATGAACACTGTTTGTTAATTTTACTTTCATTTAATGCAAATTTATGTTTCCATGTCATTTGTTGCTTTCTCTAGTTGTTATTGTTATTTTCTTGCTTTGGTAGTTTTAGAATTTATTTTATTGCACTTTAATATTATTTTATTCTCATGCACACCAAGTGTTTGATAAAATACTTGGCTTAGTTTTCACTTAGTTTTTCTACACTCTTGGCTTGAAATTGATGACTTTGTTGATCCTTGAGTCATTGATGTCCATTCTTGTTTGATACATTAGAGTAGTTAGTTAATTTGGTCTCCCTTGACTCTATGTGACCCCTTACTGTTGACATAGGACATAGAGATTGAAATTAACTATGCCTATTTGACTTATCTTCGATGTAAGGTTGACTAAGTAGGATTAACTCTTCATAATCATCATGTGTTTGTGGTCAATGACTAGGATAGGTGACCTTAGCTCTCAATTACATGCCAAGATATTTTCTTGTATTTGAAGTTTTCTTTCCTTGCATTTAATTGCTTTGACTTTTATTGCTTTTGACTTTTAATTTCTTGCATGTTAAGTTTTCACACTCTTGGTTGAGAAATTGGATGTTTGAGTGGAATTGAGTTGTGGATGACTATTCCACATTATGTGAGAATAGTTAATTGGTTTGGTTTCCATTGACGCTAGTCTTTCACTAAGTCAATTAGTGAGTTGACTAGGACTTATGGATTGAGATCAATTACACTCTTTTGACTAATTCTCAAGGAGGATTGACTAGTTTGGATTGATTCCACACAATCGCCATGTTTGTGGTCCATAACTAGGATAGGAAACCTAAACTCCCCAATTCTCACCAAGAGTTGCCATTTAAATTCCTCGCATGTTTATTTTCTTTCTTTTAATTTCTTGCATGATCATTTAATTTCTTGCTATTCACATTTTCTTCCTCTCTTGCTTGCATTCCCAATTTTCCCATGCTCTCTCTCATAGCCAATAAATGTACATTTCACTGCAACTCCTAGGGAGAACGACCCGAGAACTAAATACTCCCGGTTATTTTGTATTGTGACATTATTTGATTCATGATCAATTGTTGAGTTTAGACTATACTTGCAACGTCAATCCTATTATTAGTGTGAAAATCCAAACCCGTGCAATTGGTCATTGTCAAATTAGGCGCCATTGCCAGGGAGAATTTGATGAATAACATGTTTTGGGGCTGAGAAAACTATTTTGGACATCAAGTTTGGTGCCTTAGAGTACTAAATTTTTTTGAGAAAAACAGAGCATGTGCGTGCGCACACACCTGTGCGTACGCACACAACCCCAATTTTCGCGTTCTGTGCGCATCCACCCATCTGTGCGTGCGCACACCAGCTTGTGCCTCCTCTGTTGAGAGCGTTCGCACTCCTTATGCGTCCACACATAAGGCATGATAGCTGGCAATGTTGACGCTTCATTCTATGTGAAAAAAAACACATACCTATGCATGCACATAGCTCTGTGCGCACGCACAACCTTTGGAACCCCCTCTGGTCGTAGCACACGCACCCCTTGTACGTGGGAACACCCCCCCTTCTCCCTTCGATGTAAGATTGACTAAGTAGGATTAACTCTTCATAATCATCATGTGTTTGTGGTCAATGACTAGGATAGGTGACCTTAGCTCTCAATTACATGCCAAGATGTTTTCTCGCATTTGAAGTTTTCTTTTCTTGCATTTAATTGCTTTGACTTTTATTGCTTTTGACTCTTAATTTCTTGCATGTTAAGTTTTCACACTCTTGGTTGAGAAATTGGATGTTTAGGTGGAATTGAGTTGTGGATGTCCATTCTGCCTTGTGTAAGAATAGTTAATTGGTTTGGTTTTCATTGACGCTAGTCCTTCACTAAGTCAATTAGTGAGTTGATTAGGACTTATGGATTGAGATCAATTACACTCTTTTGACTAATTCTCAAGGAGAATTGACTAGTTTGGTTTGATTCCACACAATCGCCATGTTTGTGGTTCACAACTAGGATAGGAAACCTATACTCCCTAATTCTCACCAAGAGTTGCCATTTACATTCCTCGCATGTTTATTTGCTTTCTTTTAATTTCTTGTATGATCATTTAATTTCTTGCTATTTACATTCCCTTGCTCTCTTGCTTGCATTACCAATTTCCCCATGCTTTCTCTCATAGCCAATAAATGTACATTTCATTGCAACTCCTAGGGAGAATGACTCGGGAACTAAATACTCCCGGTTATTTTGTATTGTGACATTATTATTTGATTGATGATAAATTGTTGGGTTTGGACTATACTTGCAACGTCAATCCTATTTTTAGTGTGAAAATCTAAACCCGTGCAATTAGTCATTGTCAAATTTGGCGCCGTTGTCGGGGAGAATTTAATGAATAACATGTTTTGGGGCTGAGAAAACTATTTTGGACATTAAGTTTGGTGCCTTAGAGCACTAAAATTTTTTGAGAAAAATAGAGCGTGTGCGTGCGCACACACCTGTGCGTACGCACACAACCCTAATTTTCGCGTTCTGTGCGCACGCACCCATCTGTGCGCGCACACACCAGCTTGTGGCTCCTCTGTTGAGAGCGTTCGCACTCCTTATACACCCGAACCCCTCTCTTTTTGCCTCTGTGCGTGTGCACGAACCTTTGTGCGTACGCACAGAAGGCGTGATAGCTGGCAATGTTGACGCTTCATTCTATGTGAAAAAAAACACATAGCTGTGTGTGCGCATAGCTCTGTGCACACGCACAACCTTTGGAACCCCCTGCTCGTAGCACATGCACCCCTTGTGCGTGGTAACACCCCCCTCGTCTCCCTTCTATGCACACGCACAAGACCTTGTGCGCCCGCATAAGACGCGATGCTCTTTCTGTTCGCAGTCCCCATATGATGTTGTGCACCTGCACAAGCGCATTTTCCACCTAGTGTGTGTACGCAGTCGTACCTGTGCATACGCACACCCCTGTTTCCCCACCATTACACTTCTTTTCTCCTCTTCTCTCTACTTCTTCTCTTCTTCTCTCTTCCACCCTCTCTTCTCTTGCTTTTTCCTTTTTTTCTACTTGCTTTACTTTGTTTTCTTTGCATTTCATTTTTATTTTAGTAATTATGTTAGTTTTTGTTTAGTTGTTTGTTAATTAAATAAATTGCAAGTATTTACTTGATGATTCTTGGATTGCTTCTTGATTGAATTTTGATTTAATGAATATGTGCACTGAACATTGAGTCTTTGTTAGATTGCCTAATTGAATTGTGAGTTTGATGCATGTGTTGTCGCGACCATATGTGTTAAACTATATCCTTATTTGGCAACTTGATTATGAATTGTGCACTTTTAATTTAGTGATTTGAGTTGAACTACTTATTCATCATGGTCTTTAAGTGAATATAATCACATCACAAGGTATTTGTTCCTTGTTAATGCTTTGCACTTTTTTTTAGTTGACTTGACTTGGTTCTTGTCAAGACTTGTCACTTTTTCTAACAAGCACCTTATATATGTGATTATTTCATTTTTTTCCTAAGGATGAATAAGTAGTTTCTTTTCATCATTGAATTGGTTATTGTTAATTGTGCTATATTTTATTAATCTTACGCTTCCACTTGCACAACTTCAATATCCAATATCTTATACTCAATTCACCTTAGTTGTGGCCACCTAGGTATTTTTGTGCCTTATATCTTGTTTATACTCTACTTGCAGCCTAAACCACTTGATTGAGGAACATGCTATTTCTTTTGATTGTATGGATGTTGTTTTCACCAACCAATGTGTGTATTCCAAACTGTGCTCACTTAGGATACACACATTGTCTTCATTATACTACAACAACTTACTATTCCTCAATTCTTGTTCTCTACAGCAACCCAGAGCCCCGGTACCCACCAGCTGAAGGTGGAGCCTCTTAGAGCATTTCTTCATCCCCGAATTGAGTGCATGCACGGAGGACCGTACAACGTTTAAGTGTGGGGGAGAATCCGCAATTTTGGGGCGTAAAATTCTCTTTCTCAACACTTGCATTATTTTCTTGTTTTAATAGTTGTGTTTTGTGAATATTTGTTTATCATTTCATTACATTACACTTTGTTTAGTTTGCTTGTATATATCTTAGCTTGGTTATAGTTTATTTTTGGTAAATTTTTGCATGTTGCATGGTAGAGTAAATAAGTTTGGTAAAACAATAAAGAATTTTCAAAAAAATCTCTTTTTGGGCATTCTATTGATTGGATTTGAAAACTTATTTTTGAACTTGCTTGAAGTATCTTTTTGTGGAACATAGAAAAGAGCTTGAACAAATACCAAGTGAGATTTGAGCTTTGATTGTTTGGTTGCATATTTTCAATCACAATTTTTGTTCTTGTGTGTTATACTCCTTTTATGATTGTGATCCTAGATTTGCTTTAGTCTATATGTCCTATATTTGATGTTTTGAAATGTATTTAGTATGACTGAGGCCATCTTTGAATTTAAACTCACTAACCTATATGGCCAACCCTTACATCTACCTTTGCAAACCACTTTTGAGCCTTTTAATTCCCTTTTTGTTCTCATTATAAGCACATCAATTGCCCTAAGTGAAAGACCATTATGTCCATTGATTGTATCTTTGATTAGCTTGGGTTTGAGAGTGTGTGTGTTAATTAAGTGTGGGGAGAATTTGTGAAAAACATGGGTAGTTAGTGCTTTAGGTGTTCATTGAGAATATTTGGAAAAATGGGTAAACACTCATGCATTCATTACTTGGAACATATGCATCTCTCTTATATGATAAAAGAAAAATTTTGGTGTACATACAAAAAAAGAAAAAGAAAAAGAAAAAGAAAAGAAATAATAAGAAATTCAAATCAGAGATGCACATGTGGTTGAATTGAAAAGAAGCATGCATGAGTGAATGTGAGAAAGGGATAAATGGGTAGTTAGGTTGCTTTGTTATGTATATAGGATGATATAGGATTAGGTGGGATACTTGAGCTAATCAAAGATCCAATCTATTAGCCCACTTAACCATATTAATCCTACCTTTACCTAAGCCCCATTACAACCCACAAAAGTTCTCATGATATTTGCATTAATTCATCAAATGTTAGTTGATTGTTAGACGACTTGAAAATCTTTGAGAAACATGATTAAGGGAGGATTGAGTGATTAAGCCCTAAACACTGAGCAACTAGAGTGTAAACACATCCGGTGAGGGGTTTAATCACTCAATTTTATGATTTCATTGCTTATCTTGTATCTTCTTGCAAGTTGTTGAACTTAATTTTGGAAACCTCAAATCAATTCTTTGGACATTGATCATATTGCTATATTTGCTTTGTCTTGGCCCTAAGGTTTGCTTTGGATTGATTGAGATTCTTTTGTTTATTTTTGCCAAACTCCATAAGAATCATAGTATATATATAGATAGATAGTATTTAGAATAGTTTCTTGCATGTAGTTAGTTGCATTTAATAAATCATTTATCCCTTCATTCATTCTTTAGTTGGTTTAGCATGAGAACATGCTATTGTTTAAGTGTGGGGAAATTGATGAATCCATATTTTATGATATATTTTGGTTTGATTTGAGTGGATTCCATCACATAAACCCACATTTATTCACCTAAATAGCATGTTTTTGAGATTTGTTCTTAAATTGTGCTTGAAAGTGAAAACATGCTCTTTTGTGCTTAATTTAGTCAATTTTATTCATTTTAATTCCACTTGGTGCCTTGATGTATTTGTTAAGTGATTTCAGGCTTCTAAGGCAAGCATGGGTTGGATAAGTGAGGAGAAGAGCATACAAAAGGGAAGAAACCATGAAGAAATGTGATTTGGAATGCTACCAATCCTGACCTCTCGGTACTAAATTGATCATAACTTGAGCTACAGAGGTCTAAATGAGACGATTCCAGTGGCATTGGAAAGCTAACGTCTGGGCTTCGAAATGATATATAATTTGCTATAGTGGACTAAGTTAAAGTGTGTGTACGGACACAATTTGTACGCACGCACAGGTCAGGATTTAGCAAGTGTGCGGACGCACACATCTGTGCGTCCGCACAGGTCCCTGCACGTGAGCTCATTAATAGGAAACCACTGGAGGCCATTTCTGGGCCCCAAAACCCTATCCAACTCATTTCTGAAGCTATTTAAGGCCAAATAGAAGATGGATGAAGGGGGCAATTAGATTTAACTTTTATGATGTTTTTCTCTTAGTTTCTAGAGAGAGAAGTTCCCCCGTCTCTCTAGAATTAGGGTTCTTTAGTTTAATTTCTTGTAATTTCTACTTTTAATTCTTGCTTTCCTTTACTTTTCCTTGTCATTTATTGTTATTTCATCTTTATTCTTTTTCATTTCTTTTGTTATTTTCTTTATCTTGCCATTTTCATGTTATGAACACTATTTGTTAATTTTACTTTCATTTAATGCAAATTTATGTTTCCATGTCATTTATTGCTTTCTCTAGTTGTTATTGTTATTTTCTTGCTTTGGTAGTTTTAGAATTTATTTTATTGCACTTTAATATTATTTTATTCTCATGCACACCAAGTGTTTGATAAAATGCTTGGTTTAGTTTTCACTTAGTTTTTCTACACTCTTGGCTTGAAATTGATGACTTTGTTGATCCTTGAGTCATTGATGTCCATTCTTGTTTGATACATTAGAGTAGTTAGTTAATTTGGTCTCCCTTGACTCTATGTGACCCCTTAGTGTTGACATAGGACTTAGAGATTGAAATTAACTATGCCTATTTGACTTATCTTAGATGTAAGGTTGACTAAGTAGGATTAACTCTTCATAATCATCATGTGTTTGTGGTCAATGACTAGGATAGGTGACATTAGCTCTCAATTACATGCCAAGATGTTTTCTTGTATTTGAAGTTTTCTTTCCTTGCATTTAATTGCTTTGACTTTTATTGCTTTTGACTTTTAATTTCTTGCATGTTAAGTTTTCACACTCTTGGTTGAGAAATTGGATGTTTGAGTGGAATTGAGTTGTGGATGACAATTTCACATTGTGTGAGAATAGTTAATTGGTTTTGGTTTTCATTGATGCTAGTCTTTCAATAAGTCAATTAGTGAGTTGACTAGGACTTATGGATTGAGATTAATTACACTCTTTTGACTAATTCTCAAGGAGGATTGACTAGTTTGGATTGATTCCACACAATCACCATGTTTGTGGTCCATAACTAGGATAGGAAACCTAAACTCCCCAATTCTCACCAAGAGTTGCAATTTAAATTCCTCGCATGTTTATTTGCTTTCTTTTAATTTCTTGCATGATCATTTAATTTCTTGCTATTTACATTTCCTTGCTCTTTTGCTTGCATTCCTAATTTTCCCATGCTCTCTCTCATAGCCAATAAATGTACATTTCATTGCAACTCCTAGGGAAAACGACCCGGGAACTAAATACTCCCGATTATTATTTGATTAATGATCAATTGTTGGGTTTGGACTATACTTGCAACGTCAATCCTATTTTTAGTGTGAAAATCCAAACCCATGCAATTGGTCACTGTCAACAACCCCTTGATCCCTACAACCGGAATTTGCACACTTGTTGCTCTCAAGTGATTCCTTGGGAGACGACCCAGAAGTCAAATACTCTCGGTTTTAAATTGGTTTTGATTTGTGACACATCTTGTGAATTTTCAATTTTACCGGTGACCAATTGTTGGGTTGGAAACTATACTTACTGCGCCAATTCTAATTTTGATAAAAATTCCTAACCCGCTTTGGGCTATTGTCACTAACCTCCCTGCGATTCCATCGCCACCGCCTACCGAGCTTCCTCAATCCCAGTAGAAAACATAAGTAATACACAATTAATGTTCATATATAGCAAGTAAATCAGGAAGCAGGTAAACATGTTATACACATAGAAAATACATATGATTAATGCATGTCCTATTAGCTGTGATATCATATTGTCGTTTCAACTGCCATCCCGACACATTCCCATGAGAATGTTGCCTTTCGGTCACGAATATAAATGGGTACCCTCCCCCAGGGATATAGTGCCTGACTCACTTTTCCAGGGATATAGTGCTCGACTCACTCTTATGACTTGAAAGGATGTGAGCGGGATTCTCTACTACAGACTTCACATCTCAGCGTATGCGGGACTAACCCCTGCCTTTATTCCTACATCTCAGCATAAGCAGGACTAACCCAGCCCTTACACCTACCGCACAGCAACTCATCAATATCAACATAAAACAAGATTCAATAAGTTCACCATTCATCTCCGAGTCCCAAACTCGTCGTAACCATCATTAGTCTTTAATTTCACAAGTTATCATCAACTTTCAAGTTCTCAAAGTCATCACCAACATAGCATTTCACCCGTTTACCCACAACTGCAGAAACCTAAGTCTTTGTCTTCTAAACTCATATAGAAATTTACCAATTTAATTCACTAACTCATCTCTCTTAGTCTTAGCGCCTAATTACTAGTTAGAAATCTTAAATGGTAATTAAAGAAGTTTAGAAAGCTAGAGAGCTCAGTCCTATGTATGTGAAACCTTGTCTCATGTATGCAAATAGTTGAAAAAGGGTGGTCGCGTACACGACACTCTGCTCACGTACGCGAGTATCCAAAATAGAATGGAATGCTTACGTCGCATGTTAAAAACTCACGTACGCATGCCTTGAAAATACATTCTTGCGTACGTATGGTAGTGCTCACGTATTTGAGATACCCCAGACAGAGAAGAATGCTCGTGTCGCGTTGATAAACCCATATTTCGTGAGTTCTTTTGTGCTTAATTTGAGTGATTTATATAATCCTTCACCTACTTATTCACATTAATTGCATGGTTTTACTTTCCCTTCCTTATTATGTCGTATTGTGAAAAACTTGTTTCCTAAGCTTTAAAAATTAATTATTTTAATTACCTTTATTTCCATTCGATGCCGTGATTAGTATGTTGAGTAGTTTCAAATTTTCTAAGGCGGAATGACTTAGAGGATGAAAAAGAAAACATACAAAAATGGAAGGAGAAAGCAAAACGGAGCTTTAAGGAAACTGATGTTCACGCGAACGCATGGACGACGCGATCACGTGCCAGAAGCGAAGATTCAGCGACGCGGTCACATGACTGACGCGACCGCGTGCCTTAAGTAGAACGCACATGATGCGGTCGCATGACTGACGCGACCGCGTGGCAAGGAAAAGCTCCGAATGACGCGCCGCATGACCCACGCAGACGCGTGACAGAGGCCACGCACCAGAAAATTACAGAACACGCCCCAGCGAGTTCTAAACCCCTTTTTGGCCCAAATCCAAGTCCAGAAAGCATAGACCAGAGGTTATAACGTGGGGAATGCATCCATTCATAGAGAGGCCTTTCATAATTTACTTTTCCATGATTTAGATTTAGTTTTGAGAGAGGTTCTCTCCTCTCTCTCTTAGGATTAGGATTACGACTTCTCTTAGTTTTAGGAGTGACCTCAATCCCAGGTTCTTTATTTTTATTTAATTTATGAACTCTTTCATGTTACATATAATTTTCTTAATTAATGTTATTTGAGATATTTCCATTCATGATTGCTTTCTTTTATTTACATGATTACTACTTCCCATCTGAAGACATTTTTTTTATTCAGTAAATTTACTCTTTTCTTTTGGCTTTGGTTGAGACCTTGGTAACTCTTGAGTTATCAAACTCATTGTTAATTGAAAAATTGGAATTAATTTGTCCAATTAACTTACCTTCATAGTTAGAGGTTAATAAGGTGGGGGAAGAATCCAATTCTCATCACAATTGATAAGGATAACTAGGATAGGACCTCCAGTTCTCCATACCTTGCCAAGAGATTTTATTATTATTATTTTATGTTACTTGCCATTCAACATACTGCTCCCTTAATTTCTAAAAACCCTACCACTACTTTCTCAAACCCCCAAATTTACAATCTCCATAACCAATAATAAGAACATACCTCCCTGCAATTCCTTGAGAAGACGACCCGAGGTTTAAATACTCGGTTATCAATTTTAAGGGGTTTGTTACTTGTGACAACCAAAACGTTTGTATGAAAGGACTTTTGAAGGTTTAGAAACTATTCTTGCAACGAGGATTTATCCGCAATTTTCTAGACCACGCAAAAGTTCTCTCATCAAAATGGCGTCGTTGCTGGGAAATTGCAAACATGTGCCTTATTATTGGTTATTGTAAATATTGAAAAAAATATTTTTCTTTTACTTGTTTATTTGTTTTCTCTTTTTTCCCTTTATTTCTCTAACTACTATGAATTCTCACCCCTCTCGCTTTGAGTTTGGTTCTAACTTTGTTGAAGGAAATAGAAACCACAGCAGGAATATGCATCAAGGTCAGACCAATCAAGGATGGATGGAGCCAAGAGGATCTAATCAATCCTTTAGGCAACAACACCATCCTAGATATCATGGACAAAGACCAGGCTACAATGCATCCCAAGCTGATAGATATGGTGGACCACCTTGTAGCT
>NC_029774.3:43584962-43585615 GCF_000817695.3 Arachis duranensis
TTATGAAAACCGAGTGCATCAAGAGGCAAAGGATCGTCTCAAGGAAACAATGGATCGATTTCAGGCAACCACTCAACAAATGGGGCAAGTATTAATTCAATGGGCTTCTAGACGCTTAAATACACAAGGATCAGCCACAGCCCCATGTGGACAGTCTAGTGAAGAGCGTAGCATGAAGGAGATACCAGAAACCCTAATGAACAAGACAGAGAATGAATTCGTACTAGAACAAGTAGAAGAAGCTGTCATTGTTCAAGAAGAAGAAGAAGTGGTTGAAGACTTAGGAGATGCAGAACCTCCATGGGAAAGTCAAGACATCGAGCCTCCTTCCAAGACGGTTGAAATTGATGCTGAGGAGGGTGTACAATTTCCAATACATATCACGGTTGAAGACTTGGAAGAAGTTGATCAAGAGATGGAGATTCAAGAAGAAGAAGCACAACCTCCCATGCCCTTGGAAAGCAATGAAGAGGAGATTGAATTGAAAGAGAGCTACCAAGAGGAAGAGGTTGAAATTGAAGAAGCTTGCAAAGAGGTGGTAATTATCAGAGAAGAGCACAAGGGAGTGGAGTTTGCAATTTCATTAAAAACGCCTCCCCCTAAGTTGCCATCATCCTTCACAACATTCAAGTGGGTAAAATTCATATCTCATA
>NC_029774.3:43585724-43587210 GCF_000817695.3 Arachis duranensis
AAGAGGAAGATGGTCAGTGGTAAGAATTGTCCTGCAATGTTCATCATGGTTGGAAGCTTTAAGCTTAAACGTAAAGGTTGGTATAGAGCTCAACTAAATGGGTCTAGGAAGTTGTTTGGCCGCTTTAGTGAGAATTCAGATTGCTTGCTACCCGGATGGAATCATGATAATCAACACGAAGACGGGTGTAAAAGCAAGATTTAGGATCCTGGAATCTGTTCTGACATCCAACACCCCGGGAGCCAAAGAATCTTTTTAAAGCTGCTCAAGGGTTTTACATGCTTAGTTTGGGACCCCGGAGGTTACTGGAATCACAAACACTGGTGGAGATTCCTGGATGAGTTCAAGCATAAGCCACCATAACAGGAAGCTCATCAAATGTCCAACTTAAGGACTTTAACTAAAAGTGCTAGGTGGGAGACAACCCACCATGGTATGATCGTCCTTTTTTATTTTTATTTAGTTTTATTTGTTTTTGAATTTTATTTTATTTTGTTATATTGAACCTGGAGTTTTGCATCACATTCATATTAACACTGCATTTTGTATTTTTCAGATTATAAAAAAAAAGAAGCACACGACGCGACCGCATCAGCGACGCGTCCGCCTCGCAAGGAGATGGGAGACAATATTAATATGAACATAGAGTTTCGCAGGAGCAGGGCTGGAGGCACGCTATTAGCACAAATTGACTCCATGCGAACGCGTCACCCACGCGTCCGCGTCATTTGGAAAAATAGCCTCCCACGCGGCCGCGTGACCTGAAATCAGCGTAAAAAGGGTGTATGGCCGAAAGTTGAGTTGGAATTGGGTTGGACCCGTGCTAGCAGCACAAGCCCTGCCACGCGAACGCGTCATCCACGCGTTCGCATCATATTGGAAATAAGGCCACCCGCGCGATCGCGTCGACCACGCGACCGCGTCACCTTGGATTTTGGCAATACCAAGTTTCGAATAGAGAGTTGTGCGACCGTGAGGATGCACTCGCGCCACTAGCACAAATCGAGTCACGCGATCGCGTGCCCCACGCGTCCGCGTCGCCCAACCTTATCGCGCACCACGCAACCGCGTCACCCACGCGACCGCGTCGCCAGCGTCGCACAACCTATCCAGATTAGTGCCAATTTTCTTATCCTCTCTTTTCTAATCCTAATTTCTTCCTTCTCTCTCCTTTCTCACTTTCTTTTTCTTCTTTTCCTCCTTTTTCCCTCTCATTTTATTTTATTTTATTTGCATACTTTCATTCATTGCATATTTTTATTTTTCTAAATTTATTCTTTTACCATTAGTGTTCAAATGTTTTTATCCAATTGTTATTTCTTCTCTGGTATTATCTTGGTGCTTATGACTTGTTTTATTCTGGTTAGGTAATATTATTTAAATCAATGCCAATCTTTTATACCTGTATTACTTTTGTATTGATTTTTAATTTATATTATCTTTCCTTCCCCACTCTCTCCCCCATTGTTGCATATTCTGCACCACT
>NC_029774.3:43588810-43590427 GCF_000817695.3 Arachis duranensis
AGCACAAGCCCTGCCACGCGAACGCGTCACCCACGCGTCCGCGTCATATTGGAAATAAGGCCACCTGCGCGATCGCGTCGACCACGCGACCGCGTCACCCTGGATTTTGGCAATACCAAGTTTCGAACAGAGAGTTGTGCAACCGCGAGGCTGCACTCGCGCCACTAGCACAAATCGAGTCATGCGACTGCATGCCCCACGCGTCCGCGTCGCCCAACCTTATCGCGCTCCACGCGACCGCGTCGCCAGTGTTGCACAACCTATCCAGATTAGTGCCAATTTTCTTATCCTCTCTTTTCTAATCCTAATTTCTTCCTTCTCTCTCCTTTCTCACTTTCTTTTTCTACTTCTCATTCTTTTTCACTTTCATTTTATTTTATTTAATTTATTTGCATACTTTCATTCATTGCATATTTTATTTTTCTAAAAGTTATTATTGGTGTTCAAATATTCTTATTCAACTGTTATTTCTTTTCTGGTATTAACATGGTGCTTATGACTTGTTTTATTTTGGTTAGGTAATATTATTTAAATCAATGCCAATCTTTTATACCTGTATTACTTTTGTATTGATTTTTAATTTATATTATCTTTCCTTCCCCACTCTCTTCCCCATTGTTGCATATTCTGCACCACTGGTATGCCATGGCTTCTATTGTTTTCTTACATGTTGTAGCTACCATGTGAATGAGACCCTTTTCACCTGGCATTAACCCAACCATACTCCATCTTTTAATTTCTATCTTTATTTTTGGGTTACTTTTATTCCCTTTTTTCTTTCAGAATGGCCACCAGGAAGAGAACCGGAAGACGATCACATGGGAGAGACAAACAAGTCCATCAGCACAATCCTTGAAGAAAAACATCAGTTGGAACAGCCCGTCCACCTGCACATCTCAGCATGCACTGAGGACGGTGCAATCTTTAAGTGTGGGGAGGTCGATACCGACTTCCATGGATTAGTCACTTCATATTTTAGCACCAATGTTTAAATTTTCTTTGTAGTTCATTATTGCATTTGCATGATTGATTGCATATTTGTTTGATTTTTTTTGCATATTTTACCACTTGGTTGAACTAATATTTTCTTTTTCAAGAAAATTTTTAGAGAATTTCACTAATTTGAATAAAATTTTTTTTTGTTACACTTGTTTGAAGAAATATTATTTTGGAACATAGTTTGAAGCTTGAACACACAAAACCAGTGAGATTTTGAGCCTATTTGATTGGTTGCATTTTATCAACCAATATTTTATTTTTGGTGTGTGTTTTTCTTTCTAAAATTGTGATCTTTGTCTTGCTTGATTCTATATTTCCATTGTTTAATGTATGCATACACTTATATGATTGAGGCTTTGTTTCACTGAGCTTACATACCCATATGGCCTTAACCTTTTCATTATCTATTGCAAACCAATTTTGAGCCTATTTTACCCCTTTGTTCTTTATTTTAGCACATCATTAACTCTAAGCGAAAAACAATAATGTCCTTAATTTGAATCCTTGGTTAGCTTAGACTAGTGAGAATGCTTATGAATTAAGTGTGGGGAAGAGTGGGTTTGGAAACATCTGGTTTGAGAATTGAGTATGTTAGAATTTTCTGAAAATGTAAAAAAA
>NC_029774.3:43590468-43591067 GCF_000817695.3 Arachis duranensis
AAAGACCTCTTGATTTGTGTATTGGTGCATTAAATTTTTGTTGATTGTTAGATGAAGAGCAAGCTATAGAAAGCAAGATTAGTAGAGAATTGAGAGAATTGACCCTAGACACTTGAAAGTTAGAATGATATACACTACCAAGGGTTTAGTGCTCAATTCTATGTTCCCTGCTTTCATGAGCTATATTCTTCTTGCAAGTTATTTGTATTGTATTTTGTGATTTGAATTAGTGAAATCTAGTTCATATTTGTCTTGAAGAACTTATTTATTTTTAACCAAGTAGGTAAAAACAATTTGCATTTAGTTGCATTTAATTTAGGTTGCATTGCATTCCATCACTTTAACCTTAATTATTTACCTTGGATTTAGCATGAGGACATGCTAGTGTTTAAGTGTAGGGAGGTTGATAAACCCATGTTTTGTGAGTTCTTTTGTGCTTAATTTGAGTGATTTATATAATCCTTCACCTACTTATTCACATTAATTGCATGGTTTTACTTTCCCTTCCTTATTATGTCGTATTGTGAAAAACTTGTTTCCTAAGCTTTAAAAATTAATTATTTTAATTACCTTTATTTCCATTCGATGCCATGATTAGT
>NC_029774.3:43591214-43659337 GCF_000817695.3 Arachis duranensis
AACGCATGGACGACGCGATCGCGTGCCAGAAGCGAAGATTCAGCGACGCGGTCGCATGACTGACGCGACCGCGCGCCTTAAGCAGAACGCACATGACGCGGTCACATGACTGACGCGACCGCGTGGCAAGGAAAAGCTCCGAATGACGCGACCGCGTGACAGAGGCCACGCACCAGAAAATTACAGAACACGCCCCAGCGAGTTCTAAACCCCTTTTTGGCCCAAATCCAAGTCCAGAAAGCATAGACCAGAGGTTATAAAGTGGGGGAATGCATCCATTCATAGAGAGGCTTTTCATAATTTACTTTTCCATGATTTAGATTTAGTTTTGAGAGAGGTTCTCTCCTCTCTCTCTTAGGATTAGGATTAGGACTTTTCTTAGTTTTAGGAGTGACTCTCAATCCCAGGTTCTTTATTTTTATTTAATTTATGAACTCTTTCATGTTACATATAATTTTCTTAATTAATGTTATTTGAGGTATTTCCATTCATGATTGCTTTCTTTTATTTACATGATTACTACTTCCCATCTGAAGACATTTTTTTTATTCAGTAAATTTACTCTTTTCTTTTGGCTTTGGTTGAGACCTTGGTAACTCTTGAGTTATCAAACTCATTGTTGATTGAAAAATTAGAATTAATTTGTCCACTTAACTTACCTTCATAGTTAGAGGTTAATAAGGTGGGGGAAGAATCCAATTCTCATCACAATTGATAAGGATAACTAGGATAGGAGCTCCAGTTCTCCATACCTTGCCAAAAGATTTTATTATTATTATTTTATGTTACTTGCCATTCAACATACTGCTCCCTTAATTTCTAAAAACCCTACCACTACTTTCTCAAACCCCCAAATTTACAATCTCCATAACCAATAATAAGAACATACCTCCCTGCAATTCCTTGAGAAGACGACCCGAGGTTTAAATACTCGGTTATCAATTTTAAAGGGTTTGTTACTTGTGACAACCAAAACGTTTGTAAGAAAGGACTTTCGTTGGTTTAGGAGCTATACTTGCAACGGGAATTTATTCTGAATTCTAGACCACGCAAAGGACAAAAGTTCTCTCATCACGCGTGCACAGGTTCGCGTACGCATGCTGTATAAGACTTGGAAAATTTTTAAAGCAGCAGAATTTCAGATTTTTGTACGAAACTTCAAACATATATAACTTTCTTGTTTTAAAACATTTTCCGTCCGTTCTTCAAACATCTTAAAGCTCTCAGACCCAACTTTCACAAAAAATTAGTTTCATAAAAAATGGGGGTCTGAAGACCAAGTTATACCTCACCAAAGTTCGTTAAAAACAAGGTTTTAATCATCAAAATTCTCTAGTTTCCAAATTTCAAAGCCAAACCAAATCAAAACCTACACAATTTCATCACAAAATACTACCAGACACTATACTTTATCATTCCATTATACCTCAATCACTTCGATCCTATGTCACTCAATTTTCCCACCATAATCCAACAACATCAGTAATTTCAAATCAATATTTCAATATCAACAATTTGCACAATTCAATCCCTCATATACATCCTTCATCAATATACAATATCATCACATCACTACCATAATATCACAATCATTATATCACAATTATCATCATCACATCCAACCACATGCAACTCATACAACCTCATCATAATTTACATATTACGTACATAAGCCAATCAACTAGTTATTCAATTCAATCCTATCTTAAGGTCAACTAGAATAACTGTCACGAAACATTATATCTTACATAGAGGGAACTGAAACTATACTTTGACTGATTCCCAATATGTACACTTTTACCAAATTTGATTTCAACAAGCTTCAAATCACCAACACCACTTTCCAAGTCACCAAATATCAAGCTATACACACCAATATCACTAACATTAATACCTAGAATTTACCATATAACAAACCACAAGGGTTTTTGAAAAATTTTACCTTAATCATAGAAATTGGGAATGAAACACAATGATGCCTCACTATTGGTTGGCACCTAAACAACCAAATCCCAAAAATTCACTCAAAAACCAAATCTCAAATTCAAAATTCACTTAGGGCAGAAAAAAGTAGTATAAAACTCAAAAACTTACTAGCAAAAGTTAGTTATAACTGACGGGTTCGGCAAGCGCTTCGCGTAGCCGCAAACGGGACGCGAATCGAAGTACCGTAGCTCAAGTTATAAGAGAAAGAAGTTGAAGATGACTAGTATTCTTCTTCCCTCTTCCCTCAACTCATGCAGTAAATGTGTGTGTTTATGAAGTTATGACGCTGAGATGGCCTCACTTAAGGATATATATATATATATATGTTGGGCTTGGGGCAAACTTTGGCCTGGTCCAACCCGTTAGCGTTTTGATCGGTTTGGCCCAACTTTGGGCCAAACTTTTAGAATTAGCGCCCGATTTTCAACTTTAATTATTTTCCTAAGTTTTTGTACAATTTTTATTACTCTCATGCAATACCGGACAGATTTAAGCCAGTACAGCCGGCTAATTTACTGGTACGCATTTTTACACAATTTTTTGTAGAAATTTTCATTTTCCAACTCGAAAAATTCTACTGAATTCAAATCTCGCCTCTAAATTTTAAAATTAAGACTTCTAAATTTTTGACCCATTTTTTGGCAATTCATTTATTATTATTTTGCGTTATTTATTTCTGGTACTTACATTCTCCCCACCAAATTAGAAATTTTGTCCCCAAAATTTAGTGATTACCTGAGAATAACTCCAGATAATCCTTTCGCATTTCTAAATCTAACTCACTAGTGTGCTCTTCCACTCCAGCTCTCTTCCAAGCCACCTTGACCAACAGAACTTCTTTTCTATGCAGCTTTTTCATACTAGTGTCATCAATTCTCACTTGTGTAACTTGAAACGTCAAGTTTTCCTTCAACTCAACCGACTCGGGCTCTAACACATGAGCCGTATCTGATGTGTACTTATGGAGTTGTGAGACATGGAATACATCATGCAGGTTAGACAAACGCGGCAGCAAAAAAACTTGATATACTACGGCTCAACTCGTCTTAAGACCTCAAAAGGTCCAATGAACCTCGAATTCAACTTCTTAGTTCTAATTGCTCTTCCAATCCTGGTTGTTGGAGTAACCTTTAGAAATACGTGCTCACCCACGTCAAATTTTAACAATTTCCTTCTCTAATCTGCATACCCCTTCTGTCGGCTCTGTGCAGTTAAGATTCTGGCCATAATCTGTTTGATCTTCTTAGTGGTCTTTGCTACCAAATCCAGCCCTAACATACTTGCTTCACCGGCTTCATACCAACACAGTGGAGACTGACACTTCCATCCATACAAAGCCTTATACGGAGCCATTCCAATGCTCGCATAAAAATTATTGTTGTACGCAAACTCCACCAATGGTATGTAACGATCCCAACTTCCCAGTTGATCTAACACACACGCCCTTAGCATATCTTCCAACGTCTGAATAGTCCTTTCTAACTATTCATCCATTTGCAAATGATACATTGTGCTGAGACATAGTTTCATACCGAAAGCTCTTTGGAAAGCTCCCCAAAACCTTGAATTGAATCAGGGATCACGGTCCAACACTGTGCTTAATAAAACCGCATCCAATCTCACCACCTCTTTAATATACAACCTCGCTAACTCCTCTAATGAGTAGTTCATCCGTATTGGCAAAAAGTGAGCGGACTTGGTCAATCAATCCACGATCACCCAAACCGCATCAAAACTGCTCTTGTCCTTGGTAATCCTGACGTGAAGTTCATCGCAATTCCTTTCCACTTCTACTGAGGAATCTCAAGTGGCTGAAGCATTTTCGATGGTCTCTGGTGCTCTATCCTCACCTTCTGACACGTCAGACACTTAGACACAAGTGTAGCTACATCATCCTTCATCCCAGGCCACCAAAACATCTTCTTCAAATCATAATACATCTCTGTACTTTCTAGATGAATAGAGAATCCACTGTTATACGTCTCCTTCAAGATATCTTGCCACAAATTTCCAACATTTGGCATGCAAATCCACCGCTTGTACCTCTATATTTCATCTCTGTCCCACGAAACTTCCCATCTCAATTGTCGGCAACACCTTCTGTAATTCTTGATCGTCTTGTTGAGGCCTTGAAGTCACTAGAGATCTGTAGTTGGTTCAAGCATACACTTCCATCAAATTCTTCGACACTCGGTCTCAAATCCTCAAACTTGCTCACCAACTCTTCTTCCTTAATCATCATCCAAGCGATAGTCAATGACTTCCTGCTCAAGGCATCTGCTACAATGTTAGCCTTCCCGAGGTGATAACTCAGTTCATAATCATAATCCTTTAGTAGCTCCATCCACCTTTTTTGACGCATATTGAGCTCTTTCAAATCAAAGATGTAATTGAGACTCTTGTGATCAGAATAAACACTAAACCTCACTCCGTACAAGTAGTGCCTCCAAATTTTTACTGCGAACATGACTGCCATCAATTCCAAGTCATGAGTTGGGTAATTCACCTCATGTGGTCTTAACTGACGTGAAGCATAAGCTATTACATTCCGGTGTTGCATTACCACACAACCCAAACCCTTTAACGATGTGTCACAGTAAACCTCAAACAGTTCATGTGGTTCAGGTAGAATTAAGACTGGTGCTGAAGTCAACTTTTCTTTTAAATTCTGGAAACTTTTCTCACATTTAGACATCCACACAAACGGTGTCTCTTTCCTTGTTAACTTAGCCATCGGTAACGCGATTTGTGAAAATCCGTGAATGAATCTTCTGTAATATCTGGCTCACCCCAAGAAACTCCTAACCTCAGTCACTAACATCAGTCTCTCCCATTCCATTACCACCTTAACCTTTGAAGGATCCACCCCTATCCCTCCTTTACTTACCACGTGACCTAAGAATTTCACCTCCTCCTTTCACAACTCACACTTGGACAATTTCACATACAATTTTTGCTCTTTCAGGATTTGCAACACAATCCACATGTGCTCTTCATGCTCTTCCACCATCTTTGAGTAAACCAAAATGTCATCTATGAATAACCTAAAGCTTACAAAGCCAGTGAGAATCTTAGGGACACTTTTGAGAAGGAAGCTGAAGATCTCACCATGGATCCCAATGCTAATGTTGAGAATCCGTATGGTAATGAGCAGCCTAAAACGATGCTTGGCTCATACACTGCTCCCACCCCTGATTTCTATGGGAATAGTATTGTGGCAACCCATGTAGGTGCAAACAACTTTGAGCTAAAGACACAGTTGATCACTCTGGTGTAACAAAACTGTCAGTTTTGTGGACTTCCACAGGAAGACCTAAATTTGTTCATCTCTAATTTCTTGCAGATCTGTGATACTATAAAGACTAATGGAGTGAATCCAGATGTCTATAAACTGATGCTCTTTCCATTTTTTGTAAGGGATAAAGCAAAGTAGTGACTTGATACTTAGCCCAAGGAGAGCTTGGACACCTAGGACAAGGTGGTCAACAAGTTCCTGAATAAGTTCTTCCTTCCTCAAAAGCTGACTACGTGAGGACAGATGTTCAGACTTTCAAGCAGAAAGATGGTGAGTCCCTCTATGAAGCCTGGGAGAGATACAAGCCAATGATCAAGAGGTGCCCTCCTGACATGTTCTCAGACTGGATTAGGCTGCAGATCTTCTATGATGGACTCTTAGAGATGGCTAGAATGTCTCTGGATAATTCTGTAGGTAACTCTCTGCATATGAAGAAGATCCCTGAAGAGGCTAATAAGTTGATTGAGATGGTTGTCAACAACCAATACCAATACACTTATGAGAGGAATCTTGTGAAGAAAGGAGTCATGGAGATGGATACCTTGGATGCTATTCTTGCTCAGAACAAGGCCATGTATCAACAGATTAGCATGATTACTCGGCACTTGAGTAGGATGCAAGTCTCAGCTGTTAATACTCAAGATGCATTTTATGACATGAGTAGTGGCCTGAACTAAAGGAAGACTTATGGTTATGCTCAATCCTCTCCTGAACAGGTTAACTATGTGGGAAATTCCTCTAGAAATTTAAATAATGATCTTTATTCTAACACATTTAATCAGGGATGGAGGAATCACCCAAATTTTGGGTGGAAGAAGCAACCCCAAAAGTTTCAGCCAAATTTCAACAGCAACTCTCAAGGCGGTTTTAATCAGAATAAGTTCAACAACCGTCAGTTCTAACCCTCTCAGTAGCAACAAGTGGCTTTCTAGCCTCAGAACACTCCTGACTTAACTTCTATAGTTGCAGAACTTTCCAAGAGCACTCAGAGTTTCATGTAGGAGACCAGAGCTTCAATTCAGAACTTGAAAAAGTACAAGTGGGTCAGTTGAGCAAGCAAATACCTGAGAGATCTCCCAACACTCTTTTTGATGACACATTAGTAAATTCAAAAGAAGAATGCAAGGCCATCACAGTGGCTGGTGAATCTGTGCTAGAAGAGGTGCAAATCGCTGAGGGATCAGAAGAAATAGAAGCTCTAGAAAAAGCTGAAGGTGCCATAGCACACGCCCTATCCAAGGCATCCGAGCATAAGCCGAAGTCGTCATGCCCTTAGAAGCTCCAAAAGGAGACCAAGGACGAGCAATTCTCGCAGTTCTTGGAAGTTTTCATAAAGTTGTTGATCAATATTCTTTTACTGAGGTGTTGGATCATATGTCTCAATATATTGAGTTCATAAAAGGGTTTACTCTCTGAAAAGAAGACCCTAAAGCGAGATGAAATAGTGATCCTGACTGAGAAATGTAGTGCATTAATTCAGAGCAAGTTGCTAAGGAAGATGCCAGACCCAGGGATCTTTCATATTCCATGCACTATTGGGAACATCAATTTTGACAAAGTCCTGTGTGATCTTGGTGCAGGCATCGATATTATGCCCCTATTTGTAATGAAAAAACTCCAAATTCAAGAGGCACAACCAACAAGGATAGAACTACAAATGCCAGACAAGTCTTTGAAACAGGAACATGGAATAGTAGAGAATGTCTTGGTTAAGGTTGGAGAACTTTTTCTCCCTGTAGATTTTGTGATTCTAGACATGGGAGAGGATGAAAATGATTCTATAATACTAGGAAGACCATTTCTAGCCAGTAGGAGAGCTATAATTGATGTGGAAAAAGGGAATTAGTTTTAAGGATGTGTGAGGATTACTTGGTATTCAAGGTCTTTAAACCTTTACATCACTCTGGTGAAGGAGGCACTTGCATGAAGGGTGAACTCACTAACCCAACTCCTCAAGGACCCCTGACTAATGCAAGGCAGAGTTCACTGCTCAAACCTCCTTTGGTGGGAATCAATAAAATTTCTACTAACATCAAACCTAAGTTTGGTATTGGGTGTTCGTCACGCACCAAAGAGGCATGTACCAAGAAGAAGGTACCAAGGGGATGGAGGAACAAGAAGATCCCTACTGAAGACTTCTCTCCAACAATGATTGTGGTATTCACTGCAAGCCCAATCTTGCCTCATACAGTGAACAGGATGTTGTCTCTTGAGCATATTGAGTTAATCCATGAGAGCACAGGAAAAAATTCACGGTGAGAGGTGAAGAGCTGAGCCCCTATGATCACCCCCACCCTAGTGGAGCTGACCATCAAGCTAGTGATGGTAAAGAAGCGCTTGTTAGGAGGCAGCCCAACCAGGAGTATCCTTTAGTTTTTCTTTCAGTTTGATTCTCATTTATCCTTTTTCATTTTAATTTATAGTTTTCTTTGGTTTAATTTTGTTTGTGGTCATGAAAATTGTTTAGAATAGGAACAGAGAGCTCAGGAAGAGAAACAGAACACCCTAGGGAACATTGAACTCAAATGCATTGGCGCTAAATGCCAGCTGGGTGTTTACCGCTGAAATTGGCAACAAAAGCTGGGCTTAAACGTTAGGGAGGGTGTTTAATGCCATGGGTGGGTAGGAGAAGCTGGCGTTAAACACTAGGTGAGTGTTTAACGCCCACAAGAGGCTCAATTTCCAAAGCCAACCTATGCCTTATTGGGCGTTGACTCGTCCCAAAAAAAAGGGTGCCAACTCTGGCGCTAATCGCCGAGGCTGGCATTTAGCACCGACAACACCAGTTTCGAATATTGAACAAGGCTCCATAACCGTTACTGTTCATACCCTGGGTTGAGTTGTCCGACCCGGGATGTTCTACAGACAAAGCGACTGACCTCTTCAGGTCAGGATAACCCGATCTCTTCTCAAAGCGCTCGACCAAGTCACAGGAAGGACCAAACAAAGGGCCCAAATAGAGGAACACGTCCCAAATCCAAGGGCGGCCCAAAGCTCGTAGAGATAAAGGCGATTTCCTTGAAAGATAAGAGGACCCCAGTCAAAGATAAGATAAAGATAAGATAAGATAACTAACTTATCTCATCCAAAGTGGTCACTCTACACCATTATAAATACACTGGAGCACCCAGGTATAACTCATACTCTGATTCTACTCAATACCTGCTTAATACCCGTGCTAACTTAAGCATCGAAGTCCATTGCAGGTACCCCTCACCCTCCGGGAATGAAGGAATCAGCATCACCACCAAGTCCAACAAGTCGGACACAAACCATTCCAACCAATACAGAAGATCTCATCCGAGATCGACCTACAGTTTTAGGTAACCCTCGGAACATTGGCGCAGTTGCCGGGGATTCTGGAAGTCATCCCATTACCATGGCGGACGACCATGACAACGACCACACTTCAGATCTAGAAGAAAGAACGCCGCACAAAAATGCGGGCACTCCACCAAAGGATACTCCCCAAGTCAATAATAAAAACTCCCCAGACGAGGGAGCCTTGGAGGCATTCCAAAATCGGCTAAAACAACTTTAGGAAGACGCCTTGCGACAACGAGAGGCCAAAAAGGATCTGCAAAGAGAAATAAGGCGACGCCGGAAACTGGAAACAAAACTCCTGAAACTTGAAGCTGATGTCAAGACAAAAGCCAGCCGATCTAATCTCGAAGATAATGCACGAAAGGAGCAAGACCCATTCATCAAAGAAATCATGAAGACAAAAATCCCAAAGGACTTTAAACTCCCAGATATTACCTTATACGACGGCACTACAGATCCCAGCCATCATCTCAGCAACTTCAGAAGCAGAATGTACCTCACCGATGCCTCAGATGTAGTTCGTTGCAAAGCCTTTCCAACTACTTTAACAAAAACAGCAATTAGATGGTTCGACAATCTCTCTCCTAGGTCCATCTCATGTTTCGACGACTTGGCTAAAAAATTCCTGGCCAGGTTCTCCATCCAAAAGGACAAAGCTAAACATGCTCCGAGCTTACTAGGAATCAGACAAGGGGAGCGGGAAACCCTGCGAAATTACAAGGAGAGATTCAATAAAATATGCATGGATATACAAAACCTTCCAACAGAAGCAGCCATCATGGGTCTCATTAATGGTCTGCGAGAAGGGCCTTTTAGTCAATCCATATCAAAGAGGTATCCCACATCTCTGAACGAGGTGCAGGAGCGAGCGGAAAAGTACATCAACATGGAGGAGAACTCCCGATTAGGAGAGACCTCAAAAGCAGGGTTCACCCCTCGGGATAAAGACAAAGATTCCAGAAAAAAGGAAGATTGACATGGAGAGAAAATCAAAAAGTACCACAATTACACCCCTCTTCGGGTGTCTCTTGTGGATGTCTACAGAGAAGTTTGCAACACAGAAAAAATACCACCAACTCGACCACTCAAAGGCAAAAAAGGAAGAGGAAACCGGGCTGAATAATGTAAATACCATCGGATCTGCGGGCACTACACCAATGAGTGTTTTGACTTAAAAAACGTCATAGAAAAGCTTGTGCGAGAAGGGAGGTTAGATCGATACCTGACTACCCACGAAGATGAACAAAGGAAAAGAAGAAGAGCAGAAGATGTCGGACCAACTATGCAATCATCCCAGACACCAGAGAGACACGTCCACATGATACACGACGGATTTGCCAGGGGAGGAATCTCCAAGTCATCCCGCAAAAGACATCTCAAAGACATATATCACGTTACAGAAAGGAAGGAAGCACCCGACATCCCCGCAATCACTTTTACCAAGGAAGACGCATCCGGCATCACAACAGTACATGACGATCCCATGGTCATCACTATTATACTGGCAAATGCAAATCTCCATCGCACACTGATAAACCAGGGGAGCTCTGCCGATATCTTATTCAAAACCGCCTTCAACAAACTCGGCTTGGAAGAAAAAGAACTCAGAGCATATCTGGATAGCCTGTTCGGGTTAGGAGATACCCCGGTTCAACCAATGGGATACATTCCGCTCCACACAACTTTTGGAAAGGAAAGTCAGTCAAGAACACTCAAAATAGATTACATCGTCGTTGACGTAAGCTCAGCCTACAATGCTCTAATAGGTCGGACAACGTTAAATCAACTCGGCGCAATAGTCTCGACTCCGCATCTATGCATGAAGTTTCCAACCGCAGAAGGAATAGCCACAGTAAAGGCAGACCAGAAAATGGCGCGCCGCTGTTACAACAAAAGTCTAAACCTCAGAGGCGGAGGTGAAGAATTCCACACAATCGAGCTTGGTGGAGTTCGGAGGCGGGAGGAGCTTCGCCCACAACCTGAAGGAGAAATAGAGCAAATCCAGATCGGGAACACCCCGACCAAATAACCAACGTCGGCACACTCCTAAAAGGGGACATAAAAGAATCGCTCATACAGTTCCTACGCAATAACGCCGAACTCTTTGCGTGGAAGGCTGCAGACATGCCAGGTATAGATCCCAAACTAATGTGCCATAAGCTAGCAGTCTACCCAGGATCTCGGCCGGTACAACAAAGGCGCAGAAAGCTAGGATCCGAACGCTCTCAAGCGGTGGAAGAACAGGTACGAGCTCTATTGGAGGCAGGCTTCATAAGAGAAGTCAAATACCCGTTATGGCTTGCTAATGTCATTTTGGTAAAAAAGTCAAATGGGAAGTGGAGAATGTGCACCGACTATACCGATATCAACAAAGCTTGCCCGAAAGATCCTTATCCACTCCCAAACATTGACGCACTGGTAGATGCCTCCTCCGGATACAAATATCTCTCCTTTATAGACGCATACTCAGGATATAACCAAATCCCAATGTACCCACCTGACCAAGAAAAAACCTTTTTCTTAACCCCAAAGGCAAACTACTGCTACATTGTTATGCCTTTCGGTCTCAAAAATGCGGGAGCCACTTACCAAATATTAATGAATAAAGTTTTTTCGGATCACATCGGAAAGGTCATGGAGGTCTACGTAGACGACATGCTAGTGAAGACGCAAAACGAAGAGATGTTATTATCCGACCTGACACAAGTATTCAGCACCATAAGACAACACAGCATGCGACTCAATCCCACAAAATGTACCTTCGCAGTAGAAGCGATAAATTCTTGGGTTTTATTATCACACAGAGAGGAATCGAGGCAAACCCGGATAAGTGCAGGGCCGTACTTGACATGAAAAGCCCGACTTGTATCAAAGAAGTACAACAACTCAATGGACGATTGGCAGCCTTGTCCAGGTTCCTGGCGGGATCCGCAATAAGATCTCTCCCCTTATATGCTACTCTAAGAAAGGGAAAGGAATTTGAATGGACAGTTGAATGCGAGCAAGCCTTCCAAGACTTCAAAAAATTTCTGGGACAGCAACCTATATTAAGTCGACCACGGGAAGGGGAACCACTCATCTTGTACCTCGCAGTGGGAAATCAGGCAATAGCCTCAGCACTAGTCCGAGAAGACAACAGCGGGCAACAACCCATATACTTTATCAGCAAAGCATTACAAGGAGTCGAGCTGAACTACCAGAAAATAGAAAAGTTCGCTTACGCTCTCATAATAACATCTCGACGACTTCGCCCATATTTCCAGTCTCACACTATTAAAATTCGGACCAACCAACACATAAAAGGAATCCTACAAAAAAACAGACTTGGTGGGCAGAATCTTGCAATGGGCAGTCGAGTTGTCCGAGTTTGATCTTCAATACGAAGCTCGGACGGCCATCAAATCCCAATATCTGGCCAACTTCATTGCGGAATTTACGGACACATCGGAAATCCCCACAGAATGGCATCTATACATGGACGACTCCTCAAATAAAATGGGAAGTGGCGCAGGCGTAATAATTGAAAGCAACCCGGGGATCCAGATCGAACTCTCCCTCAAATTTGGGTTCCCTGCCTCAAACAATCAAGTGGAATATGAGGCACTTTTAGCTGGTTTGAAGCTGGCTAGGAAAGTTGGAGCTCAAAAACTTATCATCTTCAGCGACTCACAGGTAGTCATGTCACAAATAACAGGCAGCTACCAAGCCAAAGATCCCACTACGAAAAAGTACCTGGACAAAACCAGGGAACAACTCGGACAACTCGGAGAGTACGAGATTCGACACATACCCCGAGAACAGAATGCCCAGGCCGATGCACTCTCAAAGCTAGCCAGCACCAAACCAGGAGGCAACAATAGAAGCCTTATCCAAGAAATTCTACAGAAACCATCAATCTCAGAAGAAGAAAAAGTCCTAGCCATAACAGGTCGCGATCAGAGATGGATGACCCCCATAATCAATTACCTAACAACGGATGCCCTCCCTACAAATGAGAAAGAGGCAAAGAGGTTAAAACGGGAAGCACAATACTATACCATCTTTATACAAAAGAGGGATTTCAACATCATTGCTGAAATGTGTGCCGACTTCCAATACTAAAGATATCCTTGAAGAAGTGCACAGTGGCATGTGGTAATCACCTCGGAGCGCAAGTACTCGCCAAAAAAGTACTTCGGGAAAGATTCTATTGGCCGACGCTACAAAAAGAAGCCACAGAATTTGTAAGGACATGTTCGCCATGTCAGAAGCATGCCAACTTTCACACCGCTCCGCCAGAGGATTCATCAGCGTAACCTCACCCTGGCCATTTGCAAAATGGGGCTTCGATCTCCTCGGACCTTTTCCTCAAGGATCAAGGCAAGTTAAATTCCTCATAGTAGGAATAGACTACTTCACAAAATGGATCGAGGCAGAGCCCCTAGCTAATGCCATAGCTCAAAGAAGTCGGAAATTCCTATATAGAAACATCATCACAAGGTTTGGAGTTCCACACTCCATCACTACAGACAATGGTACCCAGCTCACAGACGCAGGCTTTAGAAAACTAGCGGCCGACCTGAATATAAAATAACAATTCACTTCTGTTGAGCACCCCCAAGCCAATGGACAAGCTGAAGCTGCTAACAAAATTATATTAGCAGGGTTAAAACGGAGGCTACAGGATGCAAAGGGAGCCTAGGCCGAAGAACTCCCACAAGTCCTATGGGCATATCGAACGACTCCACATTCCACGACAAAGGAGTCACCTTTCCGATTAGCTTACGTGATGGAGGCAATGATCCCAGTAGAAGTGGAAGAAGGATCACCCAGGGTAATCCATTTCAGCGAAAAAGCCAATTTCCAACTCCAAAGGGAAGAGCTCGACCTACTTCCGGAAATCCGAGAAAGAGCTCGGATAAGGGAAGAAGCGTTGAAACGACGAATGGCCTCCAGATACAACCAAAATGTAATACAGCGGGCCTTCGCTGAAGACGACCTCATCCTAATCCAAAATAATATAGGAACAACTCGACCTGGAGAAGGAAAACTGGCAGCAAACTGGAAGGGACTCTTCCGAGTCATAGAAGTACTGGGAAAGGGCTACTACAAGCTTTCCGAACTCGACGAGCAAGAGCTTCCTAGAACATGGCACGCCTGCAACCTAAGAAGGTACTATAGCTAGGGAGGAAAAAGATTTTGGATAGGGCACACTCTTTTTCATGAAAAGGTTTTTAAACGAGGCGCCCTGCCAAGACCTACAGATCACTCGACTTAGGAAATTAACTCCTCATGTATATTTGTATTTTCTTTTAATAAATTTTGCTCAGATTCTCTACAAATGCTCAAGTCGTATTATTCTAAAAACATTCATCGCCCGATTGTAAAGCTACAGATCGACAGAAAGTGAAAACCAAATTCACTGTGCGATCACGATAAAAACGAGGGCTAAAAACCCAAATTCTACGAAATCGGCAAAGATGAAGACTGAATAATGCAAGAAGTTATAGAAAGTGATCCATAGAAAGGACCTGACGAGGTCCTAATAAAATGGATTGCTAGAAAATAACTTAAAGGCTGGACGGCACAAAAGTCGGACCAGCCACAAAAACCCAAGTTATAAGTAAAGCCCTGGAAAGAGGTCTGGCCAACCCTATAAAAGAGGATTACTATAACTTCGAAGAGCCCGATAGGACAAAGTCGGACTCCTACAAAAAAGTTACAAAAGATAAATCCCTGAAAGAGACCTAAACAAGGTCCAAGAAAGAGAATTATCAAGTAACTCGACGGGGCCCGACATGACGAAGTCAGCCCGGAAAGATAAAGTTACAAAAGATAAATCCCTGAAAGAGACCTAAACAAGGTCCCAAAAAGAGGATTATCAAGTAACTCGATAGGGCCCGACATGATGAAGTCAGCCCGGAAAGATAAAGCTACAAAAGATAAATCCCTGAAAGAGACCTGAACAAGGTCCAAGAAAGAGGATTATCAAGCAACTCGACAAAAGCCCGACATGACAAAGTCGGCCCGGAAAAGATAAAGTTACAAAAGAGATCTGAATAAGATCCAAGAAAAAACGATTACCTAGTAACGGAACAGGGACCGACGTGAAAAAGTCGGACTAAAGCTACAAAAAGTTATAAAAAGTAATCCCAAGGGGTTGCTAGAAATAACTCAAAGATCAACTAAGAAAATCAGTCAACAGAGGGGAGATTGCTCGACCCGATAGACCTCGACCTCGCCAAAAGCAATCAAAAGAGGATGAATAAAAAACAAATCTGAAAGATTCCTGCAAACAAGCATATCGTGAAAAACAAGGCAGTTACCATAAAACAAAGACTCAAGAGGCCGCTTAAAGCCAACCCCAAGAGCAAGAGAAACTATTTTGTTTTTCAAAATAAAGTTGCTAAAGGTAGCAACTATCAAACAGTCAACAAAATACCATTTACAAAAAAGAGTTTAAAACCCATAGGCCGGGCTATACACAAATCTATCAAGGATAATCAAAGAGAGTCCAAAGGCTTCCCAGTAGCAGCATCAACATGAGGTGAAGGAGGACGAGTCTGGAGAGGCACCGCATCCACTGTCCCGACGCCTCGATTCAAGATCTGACAGTCAGGATCTAGCTCAACTACGGTCGAGGGGGCTGAAGGAATCGGCGGGGCAGAGGCTTTAACAGGAGGCGCAGGAGGAGGTTCAATATCATCATCGGGATCATCCGGGACAATCTTGCCATCCTTTACTATGTTATCAAGACTAACGTGAGTCAAATCGGCACCAGGGGCAACAATTCGGAACTGCTCTATCAGGTTCTCATAGGCGGCAGTCACGCTACGCACAAGATGACCCTGAAGCTCGGCATAATCCACCCGAGCAGTTTCCAAGTCATCTCGGAGACGCACCAACTCCCTATAAGCTGAGACATAGCTATCCTTATGCTTCAATGCCATGTCCTCAGCCAACTTCAAAGAAGCTGCCAAGGCGATAGAGCTAGCCTTCTCACCCTCCAGTTCCTTTTCTACCTTTGCCAACTTCACCTCCAATTCCTCCTTCAGACCCTTGATCCGATCAAACTCCGATTTAGCCTCCTCCATGAAAGATTTAGTAGCATGAATCGGGATACCCTGAACAGTCCGGAAAATGGCCGCAACCATATGTGCCATCTTCACACTATTTTTGGTAATGAAATCTAGGTGTTGAAGAAGGGACACATCATCCATAGAAAGCCCACCATAAGGGGCAATTTGTTGGTCGACAAACTCAATAGCATCAAAATCCAGGGCATCCAGGTTAAAGGGCTCAGATGTTTTCTGCTTTTTCAAAGGAGGAGCACCAGAAGCAGCAGCGGAAGATTGTGGGGGATCTGCCAGACGAACCCGGGGAGTAGGGATCACCCTCCTCGGGCCAGGGAAACTCGGCACGGGCGGCTTCATGATGGTTTGGGAGGACCCCTCCCCAGCCGCCTTGACCGAGATGTTTTGTGCAGCGGCTGCCTTCCTGGCCTTTTTGAAAGCCTTCATGGAGTCGTTGTTCTTTGACATTTCTGAAATCCAGAAAAGACAAAATCAACAAACAAAAGTAAAGGATCAACAGGGGTAAAATAGAATAAAATGAAAACACGTCAGTTAGTACCCAACACTTTTCGGACCAAAGATGGGTCCCCCAGAAATTTCTTAGTATCCAGATGCGGAGGCTCCCCCCAAATATCCTCCAATACACTCACAAAGGCCTGCTCGACCTCATCTAACATCTCCCAAGTATACCGAGGCACCATGACATTCTTTTGCCACTCAAGAGGAAAAGTAGGTTCATCATTTTCATCAAGAAAAAAGGGGCGAACCCCCTCAACAGCTCGAACTTTAAAGAAATAATTTTTGAAGTCCTTAAAGGACTCGTCATACATGGCAAAGACCTTGTGCCCTTGAGCAGATCTAAAGGAAACCCAAGAAGCTTTATTTTTTGAAGAAGCCCCAAGCTTGGCCGAAACAAACAAGTAAAGAAAAAGAGTTAGAGAAGGCTTGATGCCTAACTCTTGACACAGTAATTGAAAAATTTTTATAAAACCCCATGAATTAAGATGAAGCTAGGATGGAGCAATGTTACACGACCACAACAAGTCGGTTTCAAAGGCAGAAAAAGGAAAAGTAACGTTCAACTGACTAAAGAAATATTCATAAGAATAGAAGAAGGGACGCTCCCCTTCGACTGAGGTGGGAAAACAAACTCTTTCGTCAGAACCATGTGCTACAAGCTCATAATCCCTCTCCTGGGCACCGCTACCACAAACCCTATGATGTTTTCGTAGCTTTATACAAAACTCAGAGTCCACCACAAAAATACACAGAAGAACCATAGAATCCACCCAATCAGCCATACCCTCAGGGACTTGGGAAGACATCTCAACAATATTTTTGCGAAAAGCCATGAGGCCAACTAGTCCTACAATAAGAAAAGAATATTGGATTACTAAAAAACATCTCAGATAAACAGCAAACCAACTTGACCACACAACCCAGCACAGTATGAGGAACAAAAGGAGACCCCAGGACCTACACAAAAGATCCAGGGGCATCTTTTGGAGGCAACCACAAGACAAGAACCCAAAGGGACCTACAAGTTCACACCCCAGCAATGACCCTTTTTTTCTCTTAAACCAGAAATCACCAAGAAACCATCGTCTCCATTCCGTAGAAAAAATACCGACAGAACAAAGCCACCAAAGGAGCAACCTTTTTTCAAAACACAGCAACATGCAAAACCCCAAAGGCACTAAACTACCAGGAAATCTGGCCAAAAGCACACAGAAAGACGAAAAGAAAATCAGAAAATATACATCGTAGTGACAGTCAAGCATGGTAGTATGAAAAGATTCAAGATTTCCAACAACAACTTAAGCAAAATCAAAACTTTATTAAAGAATCATATTCCAAAAGTAAAAATAGAAACAAAGGAAAAGGTTCAAGCTTTCCAAGCATACAAAATCAAGGCGTCATCAAAAGGATCAAAAACAAAAGTAGCAGAAATAAAAAGGTGAAGAGGAAAGCAAAACTAACCTGGAAGAAGGAAGAAAACCTTGAAAAAGGAGTAGCAGAGAATCGACCACAAAGCGGAAAGCACCAAGCGAAGGCTAAAGCGTCACAAAGAAACGAGAGGAGCAGGACAGGAAACGGCGAAAAAGAAGGGAAGTTACAGGGAAAGGAAAACCGTCTCTTGGATACAAAATTTGAATAAAGAAAACCAAGAAAAACGGAACAAAAACAAATTAATAGGGGCATTAAAAACCCTCGTGCATTCCCAGGGAAAAAAGAAAAAAATGCTAAAGGTAAAAAGCGCGCGCTTTCAGAAGAAACGGAGCAGAAACGTTCCGCATTCAAGAAAGAGCTCTACGAAAGATAAAGCGATAAAGTGCTCGAGTTTGGCTTTACCCGAGAAGGCTCAAAGTACTAAAACCAAGACTTGGCCTCCGGATAAAAGATCAAGCTCGAGCAGGGGCACTGTTCATACCCTGGGTCGAGCTGTCCAACCCGGGATGTTCTACAGACAAAGCGACCGACCTCTTCAGGTCAGGACAACCCGATCTCTTCCCAAAGAGCTCAGCCAAGTCACAGGAAGGACCAAACAAAGGACCCAAATAGAGGAACACATCCCAAATCTAAGGGCGACCCAAAGCCCGTAGAGATAAAGGCGGTTCCCTTGAAAGATAAGAGGACCCCAATCAAAGATAAGATAAAGATAAGATAAGATAACTAACTTATCTCATACAAAGAGGTCACTCTACACCATTATAAATACACTGGAGCACCCAGGTATAACTCATACTCTGATTCTACTCAATACCTCCTTAATACCCTTGCTAACTTAAGCATCGGAGTCCCTTGCAGGTACCCCTCACCCTCCGGGAACGAAGGAATCAGCATCACCACTAAGTCCAACAAGTCAGACACAAACCATTCCAACCAGTACAGAAGATCTCATCCGAGATCAACCTACAGTTTCAGGTAACCCTCGAAACAGTTACCAATGGTTATTTCCCCCTCTCCTTTGCCATTCCACTACCTCTTACCCCCCAACCACATTCTCATCCACATTCATCTCCCTCAATTCTCAACCAACCTTCACATCACCTCCCACATCATCGAATCAACCCCACATCAAATATTTTCCCAATTAAGTGCTTGTGATATTTTCTGTGTCAAGTTAAGTGTGAGGACAAAATACTAAGAGTCACGGTTAGGCTTAAGGTACAAAACATCAAAGAAAAGAAAAGAAATATATAATATATAATTTTAATACCTACTCATAGTTAAATTTTTACTTTAATTTATGTTATGTATGTGATGATAATTATATAAATTTTGAAATTTAATTTTATTTGTTGGATTTTAATAATTATAGGGACGGGTAGGAGCGAGGCGGGTACCCGCGGGGGCGGATTAGGGTTCAACGTTTTACTACCCGCAGGTAGAAGTGGGGCGGGTTCTATGGGGTTTTTGTACGGCGGGACGGGATCGGGTAGAGAAAAAATCCATCCCTATCCGCCCCGTTGTCACCCCTACCTGTGTAGGCAATCTATTTATGATATAGACAAAGGTAACAAATACATCTTCCCAAAATTGGAAGGGAAGATATGCAAAAGCAAGAAGGGATAGTCCCATTTCTGTGATATGTCTGTATTTTCTTTCCACACTTCCTTGTTGGTGATGTGTGTAGGGACATGATTGTCTATGGTGAATACCCTGAGTGTTAAGAAAATCAACAAATACTGTAGATATAAATCCACCTCCTTTATCAGTTTATAAAGCCTTGATCTGGTATCCTGTCTGTTTTTCTATAAGTCTTTTATAGTTTTGAAAAGCTAGTAAAGATTGATATTTATTTTCAAGCAAGAAGATAACTGTAAATTTAGAAAAATCACCAACAAAGCATGCATAGTATCTAAATCCATTTCTGGAATTAATCGGGGCAGGTCCCCAAAAATTAGCAGAAACACATTCTAGTGGTTGATGATATGTAGTTTGAGTTTCATTAAAGTGAAGTATATGTATTTTAGCCAATGGACAAATTTCACACATATATTGTAAAAATGATCCATAATTAGAGATAGGAATAGAACACTGATTCATTACTATATGAACTATTTTCATTGCACAGTGGCCAAGTCTTTTATGCCAGAAGATTGTATTATTACTATTCTAATTATAGAAACTGTTAAAAACACAAAAATTAGGTGGAATGATTTCTCGGTTGCTAATCCTATTTGAGTTACATTGTATTGAAATAGAAGAATGATTATTACTAAAAAGGTTTATGAGAATAAGAAGAGTTGTAAGACAAAGCAGATTTCTCAAAAGCATGCCTAGGAACTCTGAGATTGTGAAAGGAATAGATCCCACTCCTAGCTATGCCCTGTAGGAGAAACTCCCTGGTAGCCTTATCACAAATAAAGCAGAAATCAGGCCAAAATTCAAAAAAGACACCATTATCAACTGCAAACTTGGAAACGCTAAGTAGATTTTGAAAATTTTGGGGTATATGGAGTAAATTTTGTAATAAAAAATAACATTAGCATATGGATCATGCAAAATTGAAGAACCATAGTTTTTAAATGGCAATACCTGACCCATTACCTACATACACTTTATCAGAGTCATTGATGCTTGATGCGTGAGCATCTTATACCCATTTTCCGCTTATTTTAAGTTAGAATTTATTAAGTTTAATTTTATTTTGGTGTAAAAATTCTCTTTGGATGCTACTTTGAGTTGTTTTAGTATTTTAATTATTTCAGGTGAAATTCGGATCAGTTTGGCAGAGTTTTGTGCAAGAAAGAGAAGAATTTGAGTTGTCCATCAAGGGCGCTAAACGCTGATAGGCAAAATTGTGATTTACACTTTTTATAACTCGAACAATTCTTAGTAATGGCTCCAAAAACTTGGTGCACACTACTATAGTTCACTCACATTCTTCACAACTTCACACAACTAACCAGGAAGTGCACTGGGTCGTCCAAGTAATAAACCTTACGTGAGTAAGGGTCGATCCCACAGAGATTGTTGGTTTGAAGCAAGCTATGGTCATCTTGTAAATCTCAGTTAGGCGGATAATAAATGGTTATGGAGTTTTCAAAATTTTAAAATAAATAAAACATAAAGTAAAGATAGAGATACTTATGTAATTCATTGGTAGGAATTTCAAAAAGATATAATTTGAAAAAGATATAATTTGAAAAAGATATTTTAAAAAGATATGATTGAAAAAGATATTTTGGAAAAGATTTGATTTTTAAAATTAAAATTGATTACTTGACTAACAAGAAACTAAAAGATATGATCCTAAAATTTAAAGATTGAACCTTTCTTAACAAGAAAGTAACAAACTTCAAATTTTTGAATCAATCACATTAATTATTAGTAAAGTTTTTGAAAATCATGAAATAAAGATAAGAAAAAGATTTTGAAAATTAATTTTTAAAATTTTTGAAAATAATAAGAAAAATGAAAAAGATTTTATTTTTGAAAAAGATTTTGAAAAGATAGGATTTTTAAAATTGAAATCTTGACTTGACTAACAAGAAACAACTTATTTTAAAAATTTTTGACTAAGTCAACCCAAAGATTTCGAATTTATGAGTAAAATAAGGAAAAGATATTTTTTATTTTTGAATTTTTTAATGATGAGAGAGAAAAAAGAAAAGATATCATTTTTTTGTTTTTCTCTTTTTTTTTCAGTAAACAGCAAGATTGACACAAGACATGAAAAATTAAGATCAAAACACATAATGCATGCAAGAACACTTTGAATGTCAAGATGAACACCAAAAACACTTTGAAGATCAAGATGAACATCAAGACTTATTTTTGAAAAATTTTCAAGAAAAGAAAAACATGCAAGACACCAAACTTAGAAATTTTCAATGCTTAGACACTATGAATGCAAAAATGCATATGAAAAACAACAAAAAATACAAAACAAGAAAATATGAAGATCAAACAAGAAGACTTGTCAAGAACAACTTGAAAAACATGAAGAACACATGCATGAATTTTCGAAAAATGCAAAAGTTTTAAAAACATGCAATTGACACCAAACTTAAAAATTGACACTAAACTCAAACAAGAAACACAAAAATATTTTTTATTTTTATGATTTTATGATTTTTCTGTATTTTATTTTTTTCGAAAATTATTTTTTTTTTTTTTGAAAAACGAAAACAAAGAAAGAA
Organism: Arachis duranensis; assembly: GCF_000817695.3. NCBI lineage: Eukaryota > Viridiplantae > Streptophyta > Magnoliopsida > Fabales > Fabaceae > Arachis > Arachis duranensis. Next base: position 43,613,021 of record NC_029774.3, read on the forward strand.
TTTTGAAAGATTTTTGAAAAATTTTTGAAAAGAAAATTACCTAATCCGAGCAACAAGATGAACCGTTAGTTGTCCAAACTCGAACAATCCCCGACAACGGCACCAAAAACTTGATAGGCAAAATTGTGATTTACACTTTTTATAACTCGAACAATTCTTAGTAATGACTCCAAAAACTTGGTGCACACTACTATGGTTCACTCACATTCTTCACAACTTCGCACACTAACTAGCAAGTGCACTGGGTCGTCCAAGTAATAAACCTTACGTGAGTAAGGGTCGATCCCACGGAGATTGTTGGTATGAAGCAAGCTATGGTCATATTGTAAATCTCAGTTAGGCAAATAATAAATGGTTATGGAGTTTTCAAAATTTTGAAATAAATAAAACATAAAGTAAAGATAGAGATACTTATGTAATTCATTGGTAGGAATTTCAGACAAGTGTATCGAGATGTTGTGTTCCTTCTAAATCTCTGCTTTCCTACTGCTTTCATCCAATCCTTCTTACTCCTTTCCATGGCAAGCTGTATGTAGGGCATCACCGTTGTCAATGGCTACTTCCCATCCTCTCAGTGAAAATGGTCCAAATGCTCTTGTCACAGCACGGCTAATCATCTGTCGGTTCTCGATCATGTCGGAATAGAATCCATTGATTCTTTTGCGTCTGTCACCACGCCCAACAATCGCGAGTTTGAAGCTCGTCACAGTCATTCAATCCCTGAATCCTACTCGGAATACCACAGACAAGGTTTAGACTTTTCGAATTATCAAGAATGACTGCCAAAGGGTTCTAGCTTATACCACGAAGATTCTGATTAAGGAATCCAAGAGATATACGCTCGGTCTAAGGTAGAACGGAAGTGGTTGTCAAGCACGCGTTCATAAGTATAGATGATGATGAGTGTCACAGATCATCACATCCATCAGGTTGAAGTGCAGCGAATATCTTAGAACAAGAATAAGCTGAATTGAATAGAGAATAGTAGTATTGCATTAAAACTCGAGGTACAGCAGAGCTCCACACCTTAATCTATGGTGTGTAGAAACTCCACTGTTGAAAATACATAAGTGATGGTCTAGGCATGGCCGAATGGCCAGCCTCCAAAATGTGATCAAAGATGTAAAATCCCAGATGAAAATACAGTAGTAAAAAGTCCTATTTATACTAGACTAGCTACTAGGGTTTACAGAAATAAGTCTAAGTGCAGAAATCTACTTCCGGGGCCCACTTTGGTGTGTGCTTGGGCTGAGCTTGAGCTTTACACGTGCAGAGGCTTCTCTTAGAGTTAAACGCCAAGTTGTAACTTGTTTTTGGCGTTTAACTCTGGTTTGTGACGTGTTTCTGGCGTTTTACTCCAGAATGCAGCATGGAACTGGCATTGAACGCCAGTTTGCGTCATCTAAACTCGAACAAAGTATGGACTATCATATATTGCAGGAAAGCTCTAGATGTGTACTTTCCAACGCCGTTGAGAGCGCGCCATTTGGAGTTTTGTAGCTCCAGAAAATCCATTTCGAGTGAAGGGAGGTCAGAATCCAACAACATTAGCAGTCCTTTTTTAGCCTAAATCAGATTTTTGCTCAGGTCCCTCAATTTCAGCCAGAAAATACCTGAAATCACAAAAAAATACACAAACCCATAGTAAAGTCTAGAAATGTGAATTTTGCATAAAAACTAATAAAAACTTCCCTAAAAGTAGCTAGATCCTACTAGAAACTGCCTAAAAACAATGCCAAAAAGCGTATAAATTATCCGCTCATCAAACGCCTAACTGGCATTTAGCGCCAGCAACTTAGAATGCAAACTGGAGTTTCTACCCTTGAGGGCGCTAAATGCCACACCTGGCGTTTAGCACCAAGGACCCGAATTTAAACCTCTTCAAAGGAGCATCTTTAGTGGATTTAGCGCTTAGTTGTTATCTTATCTTTTTTTGTAATTTTTTATTTACAAAAAAAAATCTTTTAGGTTTAGAATTTAATATTTTATTTTATTTCAAATCAAATTTGGTTAGATATAAAAGGAAAAAGATTCACTCTTCAGGGGGATCTTCTGACTTCCGCACGTTTCACTTTTCGAAACCCTTATTTTCTCTGTAAGTCATGAGCCACTAAACCTTCTTGGTTAAGGTTAGGAGCTCTATTTATTTCTATCGATTGAGATTATTATTTTTTATTTTAATTAATATATTGATTTAGTTTCAAGGATTGCTTTCATTCTTCATCTTATGAATTTGGGTAAAACGACAGTATAAATGTATAACCCTTATTCTATATGTGTTCTTGTGATTCTTGAAAGAGTTATCTCGCTTGAACGACAACTTGAAAGCAAATTCCTCCTAAATTTCTAATTATTTGAACTAATCGGGATACATGACATATGATTCTCTTAGTTTTGGGTAATTAGGGTTTCTGTGGCCATAAATTAGAATTGCTCTTAACACTCTAACCTACATTAAGTAACCAAGATATTGGCGGTTGATTTGGGTTGGAGGAGACTAAATCACTAAAACATTAGGGTTTAGTTAATTACAGTTTGCCATGAAATAAATCTTGCATGATTAAAATAGTTAGTAAGAAAACTTAATCCGGATGAATAAACAACTCCGAAACTTTAACTATTTTCTCTCATATATTTCACACTACTTTTATTGTTTGCTCTCTAATTCTCTGAATTTACTGTTTAATGCATTTTACAACCCTCAAAACACAACTTTCTACTTGCCTGACTAAGTGATATATTCAACCATTGTTGCTCAGTCGATCAATCTTTGTGGGTTCGACCCTCACTCACCTGAGGTATTACTTGGTACGACTCGGTGCACTTGCCGGTTAGTTTGTGGATTGAAAAATTCTACACCATTGCTCGTAGTGGAAGTTAGCAAATTGGATGGATTGGGGGTCAAGTGATGGCTTGCACCAGAATCTGCAAGCCAAGTAGCATCACTTATGGAGGAGGAAGAGCTTGTGAGATATGCAGTTGATTGATGGAAACTTGAAGGGGGTGGTGGAGGTTGAGCATTAAGGTAGGGAGGCTGAGAAGATGAGGTAGAGTTTCTAAGAATTAGGGTTGAAAGACTGATCAAACCTATGATAGCAGTTCCATACCACATGACCCATCCTTCCACACAGACAACACTGCATTCTTGTGTTATTGTTGTTGTATCCAAATTTGCCTCCTCCTTTACTATTTCTACCTCCACATCCTCTTCTAAAAGCATTACCTCTGTTGGGATCAAAATTATGAAAAGGATTCTGCCCATAATGGGCTACATGCATGCCAAAGGTTGGTTTCTTGAAGCGTTCAAGCATTTTTTATGGGAAGAAATATACGTTGTATATTCTTCAAAAAGACACTCAATAATAGCCTGAAGATGATCATCTTCTGGCACTTCATATCCCACAGCAAATAGAGAGTCAACAATTCTTTTAATTTTGGACAAGTAATAAGTAGCGGAACTTGTTTTCTTGCACGATCTCAATTGGCTCTTGAGACTTTGAACACGAGTAGAGGAGGCTGCCTGAAAGTAATCATCAACCTTTGCCCATACTTCAAAAAATCTTGAGAGGTGAATTACTTTGTTCTTGAAGCAATTAGTCATGGAAGCAACGAGCCATGTTGTGAGGGTTCTATCTCTCTGGCGCCAGGTTTTGTATTCTTCGAATTCTGTAACCGTTTTCTTGGTAGCATCAGTTGTAAACTGCTCAGGAATCTTAGAGGGTCAAGATGACTTTCAAGACCAGGACTCTCAATAGTGAGAATTGCAAAGTACCCCATGTAGAGTAGTTATCTTCATTTAGTTTTTCAGCAATTGGGGAGAAGGTCTTCTTTATTGAATCAGAAAGGATAATTTTCATTGTATAGCTGAAACTAAGCAATATGCTCTTGATACCATAAAAGATTCAAAGAAGGTAAGAAAGAACAGTAAGCTCAGCTCTATGAGAAAGAGCAGTGATAGCTTTAAACAGAAATGAACAATTAAAACAGAGACAAAGACTTGTAATGAAAATAATCAAGCATCATTTCATTTCAAAATTACACACTTTTACTAAGCTAAGTTTGCTGTCTCTATATATACACGGCTAATGACTATTAAAGCTCAAGACTTGTTAAGAAAGACACTAATAACTAATCTAGAAAGACACTAATGCAGTTTTACACATTGTTATTGTACATTATTACTCTTTATCTTTAATAGTATGAAAATCTTCATAAAATCTATAAGCTTGAGCTATCTAATATGTCAAGATTCTTGTAATGGTAAAAACACATTTTAAAATATTTTTTGTAACATTCATGGTTAATAAAAATTTAATTATAAATTTAAAAAATTTATAGAGGATAATAGAATAATTTAACCATTAGAATATTACTAATAATTTTAATTTCAAGTTCATATGAGTGCCTAACTTGGTTAATATTTATTATCTATGGTGAATATTTTTATTCATATATATACACTACTTTTTCGTAATATCACACACAAATTTCTCCATATAAACACCAATTATGTGACGTTGAAACAACATCCCTCAACATCTTATATGATCCCGATACCATACCATGATGGCTGTTAACTCAATGACACATATGGATTCCCATTTATTATTATGTTCCTTTATTATTTTGTTGCTTACGTACATCTCCCCTTACGAATTTGGGATCCCATCTTGATTCTCACGCCCGTATCTTCCAGATTTCACATTGCCGTACCTGCCATGCTTCAAGTCGTCTTCTCCTTTTTGTTCTCAATTATTTATTCTTATATTAAAATTTTGAAGAAAAAGAAATTGATGTTTTGATGGATCAAGTTCAACGGTTGATCCAGATTAGATAATAGTAGTAAAAAAAATTTTAAGTTGAATATATTTTCAGTACAATTTCTCTTAAAATCTTGTTAAAAGGACACTGCTTAAGAATTTAAGATCATATAGAATACAAATTTAATTATTTTGAAAAGCTTCAATTTTTAGATTTTAACAAATTACTATATTAAACACTTTAAAAGATATCTCTTAAAAAGCATTCTCTTTTATATAAGATTTAAAAATAGAATTTTTAGTATTAACATATAAATAAAAACAAAGAGATGTATTTCTAATAATTTGCGTTTCTTCAGAAATTAAACTCTAAAAATTAGTTAATTAATGCTGTAAAAAACAACAGAGCAGGTTTTATAAGAATATCAAGCCCCCCATAATTGACGAAAGATTAAGATTAGAATGACTTTCACGTCTAAATCTTGTGCTGGCGATATTAAAGAAAGAGAGTCCCTTTTGGAAGATATTTGTTAGGAAATGATGTAACCAAAAACCAAACCGACCAATTAAAATAAGAAACGAAAGGGTCTTAGGTGTCACATTCTTGTATCGTCTCACCAAGGGAACAAATGGCAACCCTGCCACATTTTCTCCAATTCTCCTTTTTGTTAGTTAAAAAAAATTATTTAAACAAATAAACAAAAGATGCTTGTCTTAGAAAGCTTCTTCCAAAACATTAAACAAATTACAAAGGCAGGCCTTAAATCATTTCCAGAGTCTGTGTAAGTAGTAGTATTTCACTAAACAACAACATTCATTTTGAAGAAAATATATATATATAGTGCTACGAATTGTTCATTACTTATAAGTAATTAAATCCATTAATGGCATACCATTGCCGAGGTTGTTCTTCTGTTCTACCATCACTCTTACATCCAGTTTGATAAGGTAAGCAATTCAGCTTAGAATTTAATAACTTTAAAGAAAGAAAGCTAGGTATGTAGTGTGGTTGATCAATGATCATAGAATTGGAATGAGTAATATTAAGTTCAAGATGAATCATGATCTTTGAGAATGGGTGGCCATGTTTGTAGTTGACATATGAAAGTAACATAAGAGGTATACAAACATATAAGGGGAATCTTTAATGGTAGATATGAGTTGCCTCAGATCCAGGGAACCTTACTTCTCTTGCCCCCCAATTATAGTGATATTTTTTGTTATTGTTTTTTTTATGTTCATTTTCAATGACCCCATTTCCCTTGTCACCATGTTTTGTTTGATGGAGAGAAGACAAGGTCACTGACTTTTGACATTTATTAATATTTATGTTTTATGGTTTTCTTGAATCATCTATTGCCTTCTATTTCAGGGATCAACAAAGGATTGGTTTGGAGGCAGAGAAATAAATTATTTTTTTGCACACCACCTGTTCGCCCAATTGACTGATAGAATTAAATATAAGAAACAGGTGAATTAATTTTCAGAAAGGATCTAGAGGGATAATCTAGTATATATAATAGCTTTGCTGTTTCAATAAATTTTGATGAGTAAAAAAGACAACTGATTGTTTGGTTTTTTACACTGTAGTTGACTGCTTCTGAGGAGACTGATTCTAAATTTCTATAATCAAATTTTCATTTCTTGCCGTAGGAATCTCCTTGTTGTTTCTTGTGCCGGTTGAACTAAGTACTAGAAAAGAGAAAAGTGGTTGAAGGCTAACAGGTATAGGATTCTAGAGAGGATAAGGCTACTGCAAAATATCAAAGAGGACTTATGGAGGAAATTACTTCGACGATTGCGGTGCCATACAGACTTGGGAATTTGATTCAGAAGGAGTCAACGGTGGCAACCCGCATGGAGATAACTGGTCTGAAGCTCATGGCAAACACAACAGCTTTGATATTAAATCCTACAATTGAAAGTCATCATCAATCTTACTCTGTTGGAAACGAAGACTACTGCGCAGATATATGTCCAAAACACCAAACTAGGTCATCTGCAGAGGTAAAGGAGAATCAGGGTCGAACCAACTCAGCTCCCCTTGAATCAAAAATGGTTACTGAATTTAAGGTGAAAGATGAATTCATGTCAGCTAACAGTTTTCATTCTGTACATAATCAAAGATCTGAATCTGTTGCCAGTGACAAAAGTTGTCCTGGGAATGAAGCTGCTACTTTGACTGATAATTGTTCTGATTCTGATAATGATTTGCCGATTGCCACCAAGTTTAATAGTAATATCCAAGGAAAGTCCAGTTCGATCGAGGCGAGTCCAGAGCTGGAGCCAGTGCAGAACATGGTTTCTGCTGCTATGGAACTTGAAACTGAAGATGGAAGCGGATCAGATGGATTTGATCCAAAACTATCTGCCAGTCTTCATGATGTGTCAGACAAGCAAACAAGCATAGCAGACTTCCAGAATGCATCGGAATCTGATGGAGGTCCTCGTTGGGGTTTCTCGTCAGTTTGTGGAAGGAGACAAGAGATGGAAGATGCTGTTGCTTGTCAGCCTCAACTTCTTCAAGTTCCTTCACAGATGCTAGCAGATGACCACGTTAATGAAAATGGAAACTCATCAGCCCACTTTTTCAGTGTCTATGATGGACATGGGGGTTGTCAGGTATGTTTGAAAATCCGTAATCACTTGTGTCAGTTATACTTGTTTATTCCCTGAAGTTTATTTTGCTCAAATACAAATACAAATATTGATTACGATTTGTTACTATGCCTAAATGCTGTAATTTTATGAAAAAAAAATCACAATAAAATTCATCTACACATAGGTGACTAAAAAATTGAAGTATTTGTGCCATAGTTTGAAGTTGATCCATTTCACTAGACGAGTGATACTTTCATAGGTCGCGAATTACTGCCGGGAACATCTTCATTCAGTGTTGACTGAGGAGATAGAAGCTGCAAAATCTAATTTAAACAATGCGAGGGAGAAGTGGCAAGACCATTGGAAGAAAGCATTCTCTAATTGTTTTCATAAAGTAGATGATGCAGTTGGACGAATCGGGGCACCGGATAGTGAAAGCCATTGTGATGGATCTGAGGGTAGTATTGAACCCCTTACTCCTGAGACTGCAGGCTCTACTGCAGTGGTTGCTATTCTAACTGAAACCCACATTATAGTCGCAAATTGTGGTGATTCAAGAGCAGTTCTATGTCGTGGAAAAGAAGCCATGCCTTTGTCTACTGACCACAAAGTAAGGAATCTCTTTCTATTTACAGGATTTGTTTTGCTGGAATTCCTTGTTGGGTGCTTAATTATCTGATAAAAGAATCTTTATTTCTTATTGATAGCCTAATAGAGAAGATGAATGGGAAAGAATAGAAGCTGCTGGAGGAAGGGTCATACAGTGGAATGGTTACCGAGTTCTTGGTGTTTTGGCAGTGTCAAGATCCATAGGTATGTGCACTTGTGCCTTTTTTTTATCCGATTTATCCAGTTCGAAGTAGATAAAAAATATGCTAAATTGCATTTATTTTAGTATCCACTGCAGTTGAAATTCTTGCTTACTTCTTGTCCATAACCAGGTGATAGGTACTTGAAACCATGGATAATTCCAGAACCAGAAGTCATGTTTATTCGAAGACAGAAAACCGACGAGTGCCTTATTCTCGCCAGTGACGGTCTATGGGACATCATCACAAATGAAGAAGCCTGCAGCATTGCCCGAAGACGAATCCTCCTTTGGCATAAGAAGAATGGCAGCAACAACAACATCAGTGTATCAACAGAACATGGCCATGGCATTGATCCTGCAGCTCATTATGCTGCAGAATGTCTCTCTAAACTCGCCATCCAAAGGGGAAGCAAAGATAATGTCTCAGTCATTGTTATAGACCTAAAGGCCCAAAGAAAATTGAAGAAGAAAGCATAGAGAATAAAGATAGATATTAACCCTTCATTTGGAATATTCACTCATATGCTATTGTTTCACTGGTAATTTTTTATATTCTTGGTTTGGGGATAAAACTTGATGGAATTTTTCATGGATAAGCTTCATATGTAATTTTACTAATGGAGATAATTCATAAAAAATTTCACCCTTTTTAAACCCTAACCAAACATGCATTAGTTGCATACTTGCATATGTCTAGCCCCTACATTTTTCACCAGGGTTAAGTTATGTGAATTGAAATTTGCTGTGTATAAGAATTATTACTGTAAGCAGTTGCTCACATCAGGAACTTCTATTAATTTTTTCAACATGTAAATTCTTTTTTTCTTTTTTCTGATTATCTGTTCCAATAATAATATCAACCACCCTTGAATTATATTTGTTAGTTAAAACTTTGAAAAATTTAAACCGCTTAACTTTACATCACTCAACAATAAAATGCAATTTCTGTGACAATTTTAGGAACTGGTTTTTCTTGCTCCTACGCTACAAAGATTGACCGTATGCAAGTAGTGAATCTACATAGAAAGGAATCAAAACTGCAATTACAGTGACTCGATGGTTGAAAGATCCATGGAAGGTTGCAAACAAGCGCATTACACAAGAACATAATAGTTTTGGATATAATCTGTAAAATGAGATATTAGCTTCAGAAACTATGAATATCCTAAGCAAACTAGTACAGGGTGTCAAGATAAATGACCATTTTAATAGTAAAAAGCACAATTATGTTGTATAATTTGCATCAAAACATGTTACAGTTTAAAATTGCAAACCACTTAACTACCGAGAAGCAAAAACCTTGCTGTACATGACAAATTAGCATATACTCTCTTTGTTCTCGACACTGTCACTTTTTGGTACATCATCTGGGTAATGAACATACCAATCTGAATTCAAGATACCTAATGAAGTGATACATAATTCAAATTAGAATGACTCTTTACTTTTGAACACAAAGTTTTATATGGTTGCAGGTGTAGATCCTCCATTGGAGAAGTATGCTGAAAGGTCCACATCCAAGTCCTCATACATGTTGATAAATGGATGTCTCTGGAATTTAAATCATAGATATAATGTGAAAAATATTATATATTTTATAAGGCATACTTGTACAGATAAGATTCTTATGCATACCGCAAGGTCTGGAGCTGACTTTCTATCCCTTGGATTTTTCTGTAAACTAAACACAAAAGATTGAAGGATGATCAGAAGCTTAATCAAATGCAGCGACATAAAAACTTATGACAAAACAACCATTTGAATAGTTATGTGAATTGTGACAATGCATTCTTGAATGTCAGTTTAAGCTGCAGAAGCAGAAGAAGAACTCCTTTATACTAATTGTGCATATCAATTAAAATCTTCAAATTTTGTTCCAAAAAGATGGGGATTCATTTCATGAAATTGTCCAATGTATATTAAAATCAAGTATGAATACAAGATTTAACACAATTAGGTAAGAGGAGATGCTACTTTGAAATTATAGGTTTCTCAAGTATCCCAATCAATTCAAGCTCTAGGAAATGCTAGGGTATTCAAAAGATTCTCCCTCCATACTTTGCACTCTATTTTGGTGAATTGTACGCAATTTAGTTACTTAAGCATGCATAATTATATTACCATGCAGAGATGAAAGAACAAAATTCCAGAGAAAATTGATCAGATGGAGCACTCGGCGGAGGTTTTTCGACAATGATTTCAATAAGCTGGTAGATATTTTCCCATCCTTCTTTTTTATCAGGTGGTGTATATGGAAACTTTCCTGTAGCACACTTGAGCAATATCAGTCCCAAGCTCCATATATCACTTCTATAGTTGTAACCACCAGGGTTTCCAGTAATTCTCTCTGGCTGTGAAGAAGAGTAGACGAGTTATTATAAATATTCCAGTCAAGGGTGGCATGTTTAGTTGGTCAAACTAAATGTTGCTTTGATTTTATGGAAATATTGAAAAATCAATGTGCATTTCTGTCCAGCTACAATGATTTTTCAATGTACCAAAAATATTTAAATGACATATTTTTTGATGTACTAAATGTTACTGAGAAAGTGAAATATAGTCAAGTACTTTACTCACAGACATGTAGCTGTATGTGCCAATAAAAGTATTAGCTAGACCAGATGTGGTGTCCATGATTGCGCTCACACCAAAATCAGTAATCTTTACTTCTCCTCTATGATTTATCAACAAATTAGAAGGCTTTAAGTCCCTATGGATAATATGTTTTTCATGATGAAGATAAATTAAACCCTTCAGCACCTACATTGTTGAACATAAGGAAAGAAATGGATCAAATCTAGTCAGGGATGCAAAGTACACTGTAGTGTGAATTCTTATGTCTCGCCAACCTGCTTGCAGATCGCGGCAAGATATGGCTCTGGAATTGTTTTCACTATGCTAAGAAAATCTTCCAAGGACCCTCCATCCATGTACTCTAAGATGATTGATAAGACCCCATTATTGTAGAATGATTGGTAGTAGACAACAACATATGGACATTGTGCCGACTGATTGATTTTTAGCTCTCGTGCTATCTGCGTGTGCATAGGCTCCTCAACCATCATTCGGATTTCCTGAATTACAGAGAATACATCATAAGTGACAATCGAACAATGTTGCATTGGATGTGTATAAATAAGATATATCAGATAACTGGAAATTAGTAAGTCCAAGGACCTAGATTCAATCATTATGTTCGGTGAAATTTAAATGTCCAATGTTGGGTGAACAAGATGGTGTTTTAAACTAACATATTATTCTTTTAAACTAACATACTAGTTGAATTAATACTTATGTAATTAACTCACTACTAAACACCAATTGACATAAAAAAGTTTCTGAAGAATTTCTTTCCCTGACCAACAATGTCATTGTAGGAAGAAAACAACTTCTAAATGTCATAAAATACTTGGTCAACAATGCCAATACAAAAGGATAAATCATCTAAAAAAGAGAGAGAACTATAAGTTGCAAATTCAAGCAATGTCATTGTGCACTCAGTGAACCTTTAATGCGAAAAATTGATTAGTCCATTTGTGTTGCACCAACTGCACTATCCCTCCATTTCCCTTTCCAATCACTTTGATTGTGTCAATGTCTGCCAAACTTAGTTTGTTGTCTATTGCCCTTACTGGGGGTGGCTGAAAACAACACAACTATGAAATGTGAATTTACAAAACCATCCGTACTCGGACAACAGCATGTAAATCTCTTTTCAAGAGTACTGTGACAAAAATAAAAATATGCAGGAAACCCTGATTCAAATTTCCATGTTACAACTGTACCAAATAAACCTTTGGTTTGGTGTTACAGTTTACTGTAATATATGTATAACTATATGGTTTACATCATCCTCTACTTTGACCAACTGACTTGTATCTTATCGTTTACATCATCCTTTATTTTCCATTGCCTTTTCGTCATCTAACATTTTTGTTTCGTTAATTAGTTTTCAATAAGGGAGCACCAAAAAAATATCAGGAATTCCTCGTTGTAACAAAGGCATTTCATTCAATCCAATAGTATAGAATACATAAAAGAATCTAATTTTGATGTGTGAAACAGTTTTACCCTTGTATCTAATTACGTATTGCCATGTCAGCAAAATACCTACTTTTACGTAAATTAAACTCATAAATAAATAAGAAACATAAATACACAGAGATACAGATAAGCATGTGTAAAGCGTTGAGTAAGAAATGTTACAGTTCCCACTTCACCCTGAGAAGCGATCAGAACTCCGTCGCCATTGACAAGCAGGTTCCCATCAATAAACGTGCCGCTTTCATTCCTAACCGCACACAATTTTAGTTAGAAAACACAACAGTCAATCACTCATCACACTTAGACATCTAAAAAATAGAAGAGAAGAGAAAAACTGACAGGAAGCTTGGAAAAGAAGGGTGATGAGTTGCAGGAACAGGAACAGTGAGCTTCAGATTGGGTCCTAAGCACCCTTTCTTCATGATTTATGATTATGCTAATGAATGGGGTTGGAAGACCCAAAAAGACTTATAACAGTAAGAAGATTACTGTTTTGATTGTTGCATACGATAAATATGAATTATTTTGTTGTGACAAATTGTTTTTTTATATGATAACTGCTTATTGTTTAATTTTAGTGACATATGGTTGGAAAAAGGAACAGTCAGTGGGTCAGCATTGACGTTGCTGTGGAGAAAGGAGAAACCAAGGGATGGAAGTTCGGAGATAGACGCACTTGTGGTGTGACTTTTTAGTTTTTAGTTTTTGCATAGGAGCCAATGGTTCTTCTTTTGGTTAATTTCCCCCTCTTGTGACTTTTTGTCTTCTTTAGATATGAATCTTTTTCTCACGTGCGTGAAAATGAATAATTTTTGAAGATTAATAAATTTATTATTTTTAATCAATAGTGATTTAATAATATTTAAAAATATAAATTAATATTATATTATTAAATTATTAAACTAAATAAATTAGATTTATGATAAAAAATATTAGATAAAAATAATAAATTTTATTAACTATTTTAACTCGATGAATATTATACATGGTGTCTATTATTATTAATATTATGGTAGATATATAATTTTAATAATATTTAAAAAATATTATTAAATATAAAAATATAACTTTAATATTAATAATGTTTTTCAGAGTTTAAGAGATATTTGTTAGTGCATGAAAGAGTATCATTGGTCTTTTGAAATTATTCGTTACCTGACAAACTCGAATACTCATCGGGTCGGATGGTGATGAAAAGGTGAATGGGTGAGACCATGAGCTGACGTGGAGTGAAAATTAAGGTGTGAGTTGGAGACACCGGAGGTGGTGTGACGAGGGGGTGGCCACTTGCAAGGACACTCCGACGATCAAGTTAGTGTCCGTACGAATTGGCAGCCAAATTAAGTAAGATAATATGTATCTTGGGAGGAGTGCTGACCTCTCCTCTTATATACTGTGTTGGGCGGGCCCAAAAATGACCTAACCCACTAGCCAGGGTTCTTGTGAGCTGTCCCCGTCACGTGGAAGGATCAGGTCATCTCGGACATCGGGACGGGACTTCGGGCGTTGTTCCGAGGAGGCCGACCCGACCAGTTTGTTAGGCATGGTGCGCCAGATTGTGTAGGTGGCGAAAGTCGGACGTCAACCGAGTCGGGTGCTAAGAACCAACCTGTTAAATTTCTCTTGTGGGGGATAGTTTGGGGCCTGGGTTAAGGATGGTGTCTTGACCCGTCGACTAAATGGACTAGATTTGTGATGGTCCGTAACAGAAATGGAGAGTAATACAATCATAACGAAGATAATTGAGTTAAATCCAATAAATAGAAGTATAATTTTATAGTGCATGAAAAATAATGTTGACGATCATATTGCTAATGAGGTTCATGATATAAGATTTAGCCGCATAAAATTTAATCCTTATATTCTCCATATAATACTCTTAAGAGCACAAAAAATTTTTTAAAAAAATTAAAAAATAAAAATTTCAACCACCAAGCTAGCTCACAAGTCATAGCCCATCACACTTGACCAAATTCTATAGTTACACTATATATGATGTGCAAACTAAGTAGAAAAATTTAGAGTATTTATTCATTTTGTCTTTTAAAAAATTGCAGATTAAATATTTTAGTTTTTAACAAAAATTAATTATTTAGTTAGTCTCTAATATTTAACTGGGTCAGTCAATTAGGTTCTTATTTCCGCTTTTTAATTTCAATATTGTACCCTTGCAGGTGTTTTCAACGGATATGGGGGTGGGGGGTGTTAAACCTGCGTGTGGTGTCAGGGGGATGGGACTCGGACCCTCCGAGTTCAGGCCACAAAACGCACGGTCCGAGTCCAGTGCCTTGGAAAGAAGATGGTGAGGGACTCGGACCCTCCGAGACCGCTGCTTCACGGACCGTCCGAGTTTGGTGTTAGTTTTCGCACGGTCCGAGTCCATTGCTGCTATGGACACGCGGCGCTTCCCCGTTGAGTCCCTCGGTGGGCAACGTTTGAAAGAAGAAAACCTGCTCTCCTATAGTCTGAATCCCCACTTCACTCCCACCAACCTTTCTCCCTCAAACCCTTCTTCTTCATTTCTCTGTCTCTGAACTTTGCATGGTGGTGGAGGAGCAACATTAATGGGGAAAAAATCAAAAATTAAAGATGTTGATCGATCTGAGCTTCATATTATTCACTATCTCAGTGATCCTGACTATGTAAGTATTTTTTGAATTTTTTTTGAGTTTTTTTATTTTTTTATAGTTATAATTATTAAAATATAAAATTTCAATATTATGGTTGTTGTTAGATACACAGTTGAAGAATAGAATGATTATGACTAATTTATTTATTAGTATTAGTTAGATTATTTTAAAATATTTTAAACAGATTAATAATTGTATTTATGATGATTAAAATTTTTTATATGATTATATTGTTCTTAGACATGCATTTGAAGAACATAAATGGAATGAGTATGACTTAGTTTTCACTGTTTGTTAGATTTCTTTAAAATTATTTTACAGATTAATAATTATATAAATCATGATTAGAAAATTTGTTATGATTAAGTAGTTGTTAGAGATATGTAGTTGAAGAATATAAATAGAATGGTTATGACTAATTTTTGAATATTTGTTAGGTTCTATTTAAATATTTTTTTACAGATTATGAATTATATATATCATGATAAGATAATTTGTTATGGTTATGTTATGTTGTTGTTGTTCTTTAGTTTTGTGTTTTTGGCTGTAGCAGTAAGTAGAACATAATGTAAATTTTTAATAAATTTATTTAATTGTAGTATAATTAGTATTTGTAAGCCAATGGTATTTGAATGTGTTTTTAAGAAATTAAGTGTAACTGTTATCGATTTTGGTTAGATGTTATTATTATTATTGTGGTAAAGTGTTAATGAGTTGATCAGAAAGGTTTTTTTAATTAAGCCATGTTAGATATTTCTTTATGGGAAAATTTAAATAATTTTAAATGTAGTAATTATTATTAGCAAGTTAATTATTAGCGTTGTTAGAATATGAATGATGGCATATACAGATTTATTAATATTTTGTATTGCAGGGGAAAAATTTTTAAGAAAAGAGTAATTAATTAATGTTCTTAATTATTGTGGATGTTGTAAATATTGTTGAGATTTATGATTAGGAATATATGTATTTGTAATGAGTTTCATTAGCAGTTATGAATACTTTTGAGGATTAACTAGTTAAATTTAGAAGTTACGAGAATTAGTTGTATAAGGATTCAGTCAATAACTTTATGATGGTAAGTTAGCAATTCTTAATAATTTGATTAGTAATTTGTTATGTTTTTTTGTAGAAATCAAGAATGTTGACTTGTAACTATCCACTTCCTCCGGATCGGTACAACGAAAGGGTGGAGGATCATCTGCGAATTACCGGGTTCTATCATGCATCTCAGATTGGGATAGTGCAGTGTCAGAAAGCATTGGTAAATGCTCTAATTGAACGTTGGCACCCGGAGACACATACGTTCCACCTTCCCATTGGTGAATGTGCTGTGACACTTGAAGATGTAGCTATGATTCTTGGTCTTCCCACAGATGGTCTTCCGGTCACAGGGATGACAATGAGCAGTTATGAAGCGTTGGAGGCGGAGTGTTTGCTTCAATTTGGAGTTGCACCGCGTATGTCTGACTGTAGATCTAGTTGCATAAAACTTACCTGGCTGCGTGATTTAAAAGAAAATTTACAGTTGATTGATGATATCAGTATACAGAGGTATGTGAGGTGCCATATTATGTTGTTGATCGGGACGATCTTGTTTGGGGATAAGTCTGGGGCAGGAGTGCATTGGAAATTTCTACCCTTGCTACGTGATTTTGGTAGTATTGGTCAGTATAGTTGGGGAGCGGCATGCCTGGCACATCTCTACAGGGCATTATGCCGGGCATCCCGTTTTAACTGCAAGGAAATAGATGGTCCACTAACACTTCTACTCTGTTGGGCTTGGATCAGGATGCCGTACCTATCGCCGCTACCTAGGGAACCTCGAAGTTTTCCACTAGCAAACAGGTAATAATTTGTTAGTTATGTACCCGTATGTTGATATTTATGATTCATTTAATGGTAGCTGAGGTAATTGAATATATCATCATAGGTGGCGGAACTGGGAGCGTGGTGACCGACGATTTAGATACTTGAAGTTAGGTCACTTTAGGAAGTCATTTGATGAACTTCAGGAAGGGCAGGTATGTTTCAATGAAAGTAGTATTAGTTTTATGTTTAGGGTCTGAGACATAATTATACAGCATTGTCTTTGTAATTGGCTTTGTGGACTGTTTTGTTGAGGTTCCTTTTTTATTTCCAGTTTGTTTGGGTTGCTTATGCTGTGGATCGGGTGGATCCGAACATCATTTCTCCTGAAATCTACATGCAGTCGGTGGTTTGGAGTGCTACAGTTCCGTTGGTATCATTTGAATGTGTCGAGTGGCATGCTACCGATAGATTTAGGCGACAGTTTGGTTTGGTTCAGGGTCTACCAAGTCAGGAGCGGAATCTAGAGAAGGCGCATGGAGAAACCCTGAAGGGTCCCAAGAATCTTAATTGGGCCACGGAAGCGAGTCATTCAAAATGGGTGATGCATTGGTCAAACAGGTATAACTACATTCTATCTGAGCTTCCGATGCCTTCACAAGATCTACTAGATAGTTACATGCATTGGTACCGATCAAAATATGGGGACCACTTGAACTTGTCAAATCTTGTGGGTCAAGATAATGATGAAGGTGATCAGGATATGGAGGAAGGTGATCAGGATTTGGATGAGGATAATCAGGATACCGATGAGGGTAGTCAGGATATGGATGCTGACAATCAAGTAGAAGAGCCACTTTCGCCGCATATATTACCTCCAACACCGATTCCACAAGAACAACCTCAGTCCTCAAGCCATTATGTACCTCAGACACAGTTCCCCCCATCAGTTCCAATCAGTCAACAATATTGGGGAACCTTACAGTTTGAAACAGGAGAAGGAGGTTCTTTTAGCCAATTGCTTGGGTTGATGTCTGCAGGTCCTGGACTACCACAATATGGCCAACAGCCTGACCTCATGGCTGGTAGGTATTCATTGGATGCGAGGTATCCGGGCCATACATCATCGGTTGCTTCTGGGGGGTTTGTGTCGGTTGACTCTAGTAGGAGTGATGACGGACGCGGAGCTTTTTTTAGTCAGAATCCTAACCGTGTATCCATGGGACTCATTGAAGAAGATGCTAATGCACTCGAGAGGGAGACAGATGCGTATCTAGTAGATGACCCGGATGACGAGGAGGATCAAGATGACGATGAAATAGAGGAGTTTGACGAGGATGAAGAATCTCGTAATGATGGTATTATGTTTAGTATTCTACTTTACATGTTGCATTACTTTTTTATTTTTTGTTCATAACTGGCATCTATTTTTTACCTTTACTAAATCTTATGTGGTTTATGTCTTGCTGTGATTACCTGCTGCGCATAATTTAATCATTTTTTATAATTTCTATACAGGTCATGCACGCACTCCGGATGAAACCTCCAAAGGTTACAATCTGAGGATTGATCCACCACGTCGCAGTGCTAGTCGCTACACTCCATCTGTCTTCAAAAAGGCGGCCAAGAAATGCAAGAATTTAGTCAAGGATGTGAAGTGGGCCATGAGAAAGTAGTTGTCTTGTAACTTATTTATTTAAGTAGTAATCACGTGGACCATGTTGTATTTATGTAGTATGTTGAGAGTATTTATGTAGTATGTTTAACGTATCTATGTTGTATGTTCAGAGTATCTATGTTGTATGTTCCGAGTATCTATGTTGTATGTTTAGAGTATCTATGTTGCATGTTTAGAGTATTTATGCACTATTCAGGTATTGTTAATCTTGAGTACGCATTACGGTACAGGTGTTGCATACGTACGCATTATTGTTGTTCATTCATACAATCAGATTGGACCGGAAAGGCCGGTTCATTTATACATTCAGATTGCACCGGAAAGGCCGGTTCATTCATAAAATCAGATTGCATAGGACAGGTCGGTTAATGTTGAAGAACAGATTGAACCGGACCGGCCGGTGCATTTACACAATCCGATTGAACATGGCCGGCCGGTTCATTCATAAAATCAGATTGAACCGGACCGGCCGGTTCATTTTTACAATGCGATTAAACCGGACCGACCGGTTCATTTATACAACGCGATTGAACCGGACCGGCCGGTTCATTTTTACAATGCGATTAAACCGGACCGGCCGGTTCATTTATACAACGCGATTGAACCGGACCGGCCGGTTCATTTTTACAATGCGATTAAACCGGACCGGCCGGTTCATTTATACAACGCGATTGAACCGGACCGGCCGGTTCATTTTTACAATGCGATTAAACCGGACCGGCCGGTTCATTTATACAACGCGATTGAACCGGACCGGTACAAGGCGATTGAACCGGACCGGCCGGTTCATATATACAATGCGATTAAAACATCAGAATACATAAACCGTCTTAACATAAAAACATCAGATTGAACCGTTTTAACATAAACCGTTTTAACATTAGAATACATAAACCGTTCTACACCTACCACAATGTGAACCTACTGAGCATCTCCGTCGACGGTTCTACCAGCTGACTGACGGCATCTACTACGACTGTGTCCCTCAGCTCCACATAGCGTACATCGCCTAGGACGACGTAACATACGCGTGTCCATCTCATTCAAGAAACGCGTCATCCTGGGGCGCCCTTTCGAGACACGTCTCAGATACGGATTCGGTACGTAGCGAGGACCGTTGTACGCAGGCCACGTCGTCGGGTTACCTAGTGGCCTAAATCTTGCTCGGTACACCCGCCGAACTTGGTCCATCTTATACACGTCATGCACATATAGCTTCCAATCCAGTCGCTGGTTCGCACAACATGCGAACACATGTCTGCAGGGGATCCGGTTCACCTGGAACTCACCACAGTCACATCGAAGGGCGCGTAGATCGACTGCAAACTCCAATCCGCTTGGCATCTCACGCACCTCGAAGACTTCATTCTGCCGGTCAAAGCAACTGACCTGTATGTTTCCTGATGCAAGTTGGTTTGCATGCAACTTCGAGGTCACGACTTCGGAGAACACATGGCCAGCATTAATCCGCGCTTCTGCCTCTGCTCTTTTTCTGGTGAAGAGCTCGTTTAGCCTGTAGAATGTTGCCTTGACAAGAGCAGTAATAGGAAGATTGCGTGCACCCTTCAACACTGAATTGATGCATTCCACTAGATTCGTTGTCATGTGACCCCATCGGTATCCACCATCAAACGCCAATGCGTACTGTTCGCGAGGAATTCGGTTTAACCAGTTGGTATACGCTTCCCCTCGTTCCCGTAATCGCTGGTAACGCACTTCATACTCCCGCACCGTCCTGGAATATCCTAGAGGAAAGCAAAAAAAAAAAATATAAAACTCAAAAACAAATATTAATATTTAACTACTGTTAATAAGTTACTTAAATTTAGTAAATTATTACCAATGTTGACGACCAATTTTTGGAGGTACGGTGCCTTGAATTTCCGCAGAAAATTCGACTCTATATGCCTGATGCAGAACATATGAAAAGCTCTAGGAGGTGACCAGGCGCCGTTACTCCGTTCCACAGCTGCATTGATGGATTCATGTCGGTCGGATATCAGTCCCACACCATCTCGAGTGACAACATGTTGACGTAAGTTACTAAGGAAAAAGTGCCACGCATCAGAAGTCTCTCCCTCGACAATAGCAAACGCAATTGGGACGATGTTGTTGTTGCCATCCTGTGAAACTGCGACTAGGAGACAACCCTTATACTTCCCGTACAAGTGAGTCCCATCCACCTGGACAACTGGCTTACAATGTCTGAATGCCCTGATACAGGGGTAATAACTCCAAAATACTCTATGCAGTACCCGAATATGACCAACCAAGTCATCGCCTTGGTATGCAGGCATAGTCTCAAAATGGACAACAGCTGATGGCTCCTTATGACACATGGCCTGAAACCATATAGGCAACGCTTCGTACGATGCCTCCCAACCTCCAAATATTTTTTCTACTGCCCTTTGCTTAGCCAACCATGCTTTCCGATAGCTAACAGTATAGTTAAACTTCGATTGCACTTCTGCTATAACAGACTTTACCTTTAAGGAGGGATCAGCCTCAACCAATGGCTTTATTGCTTCTGCAATTGTGATGGAGTCCAGCTTCGCATGATCCTGTGAAATGGTGGCTCTGGTACAAGTGTGACTACCATTATACCTCCTTATAACCCAACAATACTTCCTGCTGATCAAGCTTACCCTAATAAGCCAATCACATCCTGACCCATACTGTGTACACTTGGCATAAAATGTCAAAGGCTCAGACTCATACACCCGGTAATCTACGCTTCGTCGTATGGTATACTCTTTTATTGCCTTAATAACAGCTTCCCGGGAACTAAACTCCATCCCAACAGCAAATTCACCATCTGCGACAAAAGGAACTTCTGCCAGGACACCAAGCATGGGAAAAATTTCAATAAATACATATATATTTCAAAACCATACTAAATCAATATTAACTGCATCAAGTATGACATAAATCCGACCCTAACGTAAATAATAATAAAATATTAAATTCTATGTTCTATATTCGTTTAAAATAACGTTATATGTTTCAACCATTACTGAACACATATGTTGACATTTATTTTTTTAAATTCCTACTATTTTTTAATTTTTTTTTACATAGGATCAGCTCAACCGGTTCAATGTCTAACACATACATGACATCAACGCATGCGTAAATAATGGGTAATAAATAATAATTCATTCATAAATAATTCAACAAATAAATAAAAAAGACAATTATTTTTTATTAACGTACCTGCAGTCATATATTCCGGAAACTCCGGAACATGCATGGCTTCCAAGTCCAGAACTCGCATGAATGAAGGCTTCCCAAACGGCATATCGTTTGCGAGTGCATCTGCCACCTCTGTCACATCTGGATCCATATTTCCCTCACCATGAACTTCATCTCCATCTGCACCAACACATTCGTAGTTGCTTTCGAACTCTTCTTCACTGTCACTATTATAATCTTCCCGTAGAATGTTTCGGTCTGCCTCAGATTGTTCAAACTCAACATACAACTCGATATACGAGATCTGCGCCCGGTTTTCAATATACATTGAAAACATCTCCTGCATGCTCGCTTCGTCCGTCACATATCTTGTTTGAAATTGGACAAACCCACCAAATACCGGTACGTGATATCTGTATAGAACACAGGATATTTTTTTTGCCCTCTCAGAATCAATCTTTTCACAGATCAAACCTTTCAGTTCTTCAAAGGAAATGATAAAAGGAATAACAACATCTACTGGATTTTCACAAATAAATTTTACCCCTTCAGATGTTTCTAATAAAATTTGACCAAAATAATACACCTTTATTAGTACTCTATCACTCATTTCTCCTACTCACAAAAAAAAAACATAACACTAACTACACACTTCTTTGATTTTGAAGGAGAAGAAGAGGGATAACCTAACACTAACTCGTTGCACTTTTATATAGACTCTATTCTCAACTCGGACCGTCCGGCTTGGTTAACTTCATTCAAAAATATATTCCACAACCAAATCGGACCATGCGTTTTCGTCAACCGGTTCGACCATCCCTAGCCAAAACGGACGGTCCGACTCCATCAACTACACGCAAATCGGACCGTGCGTCTTCTCTTCCCCCAGCCATCTCGCAGGGTCCGATTCCTCAGCAACTAAACACTTTCCCTCCCCACCACAAATCGGACCGTCCGTCTCCCACTTTTACAACTTAAAAACCCAGAACTCAGACCGTCCGAGAACCCCTTTATAAAGCTGCCAAAACTCTGCCCCACATACATGTCTAACCCACCTTAACTCCATATCAATGCCAAACACACATACATGCTCCATATCGAAAAAATTGAGCCTCTTATTTCAGTTTGTTTCGCCAAATCTAGTAAAAAATGTCTTAGTATCGCATTAATTTGTCACGTCACACGATTAGTGCCACGTGGACAAAAACGACAAAATAGTCCTTGGCCCTCTTTGTGTAAAATCGACATTATTTCATGGATGTGCCTTACGCTGCTTTTTGGAAATAAAATTACAAGTGACTCTCTTTGCTCTATTAGGTTTTACGAAGAAAACCACTCTCTTCACGTCACCATTGTCATCCCCGTCACAACCTTCAGCATCTTCACCACTCTAACCTATATTATCGTTATTTCGAGAATGATCGACATAGCAAGTCAGCAGTTTCGAATTCGTGCTATTTGTGATCGTGTCTCTGTCGTCCCTGACTGAGGTAAGCATTTTGCATTTTATTGATCGATTGTTGTTACGTTGTCCTTATGGAGAGCATTGTTGTGTTTATTAAATATTTTGTTTGAGTAAATATCTAGAATGGAGATTACTTAGTAATCTGTATATTTTGTATGAGTGGATATGGTATTCATGCATAAATATAGAAGGTCAGGGTTAACAGCATCACAAATTCTCTTTTCACTTGTCTTCAATTCTTGGTTCTACCTTGTTCTTTTGCTTCTTTTTTCCTAACATTTTTTTACAAGAATCATGAAACCAAGAAAATCAAAGTACTAATAGAATATCCTTAAAAATCATATAATTATCAAGGAAAAGTCATTAATTCTCTATAAAAAATGCCAATGAAAAGTGCTTAAGATGCACATGCATGAGCTAGCAAGGGAGAGATATGTTGGCAATGAGAAGGACCAGTATGGCAAGTTAAGGGATTACTTGCATGAGTTGCTTAGAAGCAATCCTGTAACTACTACCAAGATGGAATGCATACCAATACCTCAGTCGCCACCATTATTCAACAAGCTTTATGTATGTCTAGATGCCTGGAAGAAAAGCCTCAAGACCAACTATCGACCCCTTATAAGACTTGATAGATGCTTCCTCAAGGGATATTATGGAGGGCAAATCTTGTTTGCTGTTGCACAAGACGCAAACAATCACTTTTATGTGATTGTCTACGCTGTGGTAGATAGTGAGACAAAAGTGAACTGGAAGTGGTTCCTAGAGCTATTGCAAGATAACTTAGGTGATTGTGAGGTTGAAGGTAGGGTGGAACTTCATCTCTAACCAATAAAAGGTAAACTTTGTTTCTTTGTATCTCTGTTGTACATTTTTTATAAAGTTATCTGTCTGGTGTTAATGACTACACAAACTTTTATCTCTGTTTTATATTTTTGATCAAGTAGTATGTCTGGTTATGAATACTTTTGGGTATCTATATGCCTGATTAGTAAAATCTTAAGGAACAAATATGTCTGATAATGAAATATTTTTGGGACTATTTTGACTGTCAGGGACTGCTGCCTGCTTTGCATGAGGTTATGCCTAGAGCCCATCATAGAAACTGTGTTAAACACATATGGCAGAACCTTGTAAGAATATTTAAGGACACACATTTGAAAAACATGGTCTGGACTTGTGCTAAGAGTAGCACAGATGCAGAATTCCAACAACAAATGCAAAGGCTCAAGAGGATTAACAAAGAGGCATGGGCTTACCTTGCAAAGTTTTAGCTTGCATGTTGGACTAAGGCCTACTTCCGTCACTGGCCCAAGTTAGACAATGTCACCAATAACATGAGTGAGGTGTGGAATACAGAAATTATCCACTACAGAGGAAAGTCAATACTAACTATGTTGGAAGAGTTGCACTATTATTTAATGAGAAGGATAACCAAACACAAGAAGGTCCTAAGTACTTATACTGGTGTACTAGCCCCAGTATAACAAAAAAAGCTGGAGGATACCATGAAGGAGACCAAGTATTGGACTACTTAATGGACTGGGGATAATGAGTGCAATGTGTACTTGCAACATGTGACAAACATGTACTTGCAACATGTGACAATTGACAGGTAAAAAAGAATTTTGGCATATTCTACTACACATGTTCATGTTATTATGAAAATAAGATAAACTCAATGTTTGAACACTAATTCACACAGGTCTTCCTTGTGTGCATATGCTAGCAGCAATTCAAAAAAGTTATGACAGACCAGAGCCATAGGTGCATCAATAGCTCAAGATGGATGCTTTTAGAGCAACATATCACCACTATATTAAGCCTGTCAATTCCGAAAAATATTTGGAGAAAAATGAATATCTCAGTCCAGAACCACCAAAGTTCAAGAGGCCTATTCGGCGCCCAACAAAGAAGAAGGGGGAAGGCAGACCCCTATTGAAGATAGTCATTATCAGACCAAGGGGAGAAGGACTTTCATAGTGATTTGCCAAAAATGTGGTATTGCTGGACATAATGCCAAGACTTGCAAAGGACCACCAAAGCCTAAACCTCCTCCAAAATCTAAAACTAAGGGCAAGAGTAAGGCAAAGGAGGCAAGTTCTGCAACAAATGCAACTACTGCTCAACTCCAAGAAGAGGTGCAACTATCACAGTCAGCTCCACAGTCACAGGTATCTTCTAACTATTGTTTGTTTGCCTGATATTAATAAGTATATATCAATGTATATGTCAATGTTGTAATTACTTTTTTTTTTTTGGAATTTATAGCATGCTTTTGGAGGCCCTAATGCACAAGCTACCAATAACATTACACCACCAGCCAACCCTGCCTTTAAGGCTCCAAGACCAAAGCAACAAATAGTCAGACTCCAAAATCCAACAACTATTCCAAGGCCATTAGCACCAATAGGATTCGCTCCTATACCAGTTATAGTGCCACTAGCACCAAGACCAAATCAACCAACACCTGGACCAATACCAACACCAGTTATTGTTGAGACAATTGCTGCTACCTCTGGCACCACAACAAGGCTAATGCAATTCATTCCAACTCTTGGACTCACCAATGCAAAGAAGAAGTAATGACAAGATGTAGCAATAGGATATGCTAACTTTTGTATTTTGGATCATGTGATGTTTATGCTTTGTTAAAAAAGTGCAACTATGCAACTTCAGTACTTATTTTGGGCTACTGGTTTAGTGTTTTATGTTTTGGTATTATGTTTTGTGTCTTATGTTTGATATTATTACATTATGGTTGCTATTATGTAACAAACCTTATGGAATCTGTTTGGATGACTATATGATATTATATTTGGTTTTATGGTGTATAATACATTTAGTTTCATTATAATCAGATTCCCTTTCATTGGTGGCATAAATTCGATTTCATATACTGATAAGGTTTTGTACATACTTTGCCATATGTAAACAACCAAATACACTTAATTTAATTCTCAATTCCATCTCCTAATGTGACCTAAACCCTTTCTAATTCTACCCCCAACATTGATACAACAACAGCCACAAATAAGAACCCTAAAGTTGAACAAACCAAACTTACACTTCTAATAAATAACCCTTTTTCATGTGGTTGGTTGCGAAATTTCGAATACTATAAACTTACCAGCAAGTGCACTAGGTCGTACCAAGTACCAAATAATAACTCAGGTGAGTGAGTGTCGATCCCATGAGGATTGATGGATTGAGCAAAAATAATTGGATGATTAGACTAGTCAGACAAGCCAATTTGAGTGATTTGTGTTCCAAGTATCATAAAGCAATGAATTAGAGAATTCAAGAAATCAAGTAATGAACGGTTGGTAAAAATGGTATGAGAAAACAGTAAAGGCTTTGGAGATATTAAATTTCCGGGTTAGTAGTTCTTATCACACACTTTAATATAATGCAAAAGTTCAATTCATGGCAAACCCTAATTGATTAAAGCATAATTCCTTAGCAATTTAATCTCTTCTAACCAAACCAATAGCCAATTCCTTGGTCGCTTAATTTAAATTAGAAGTTTAAATCCAATCCTAGTTTATGAGCCACACAAATCCTAGTTACCCAAAGATAAGATAATTATATGTCACATATCACGTTAAATTCAGGTAATCAGAGAATTATGAGTAATTAATTTCAAGCTATTATTCAAGTGATTTAAGTTTTCTAAGATTCAACAAGAATTGAATTAGAAAAAGAGTTATCTTGCAATATATCCTAATTCCTAGGATGAAGAACGAAACTAATCTTTGAAAATAAACTAGTGCATTGATCAAGAGAGGAATGATAATAATATTAATCCATTAAAATAATAGAGCTCCTAACTTTAACAATAAAAGTTTAGTTGCTCATGGTGTGAAAGAACCCTAGTAGAAAAAAATGTAAGGTGTGTGGAGATAAGAGAAGAAGAAGAATCTGAAGAAGTCGAAGGCCAAGATCTCTTCTCCTTTTATATCTAATCCTTTTATTATTATTATTATTATTATTATTATTATTATTATTTTGAGTTGAAATTCTAAAAATAACAAAAAAGATTACATATATAAATTAGGCAAGACGGTTTAAGCCGTTTGTTTTAGTAGTTGTATATAAGGAATAACTTACACGGTAAGAAAGTATGATTTACCATATTATAATTAGTGAATTCAGAAAATTTAAAATTCAAAAATTTTAATTTGCTGCAAGTTTCTCACATGGTAAAAGTGGCATAGGCAGATGGTTTGGAGGTAGATAAAAGGCTATACTCCAAGTTGTGCTCATGAAAATGTCTCTGAAAAATGGTGATTCTTGGATCATTGATAAGTTCCACTATATCCATATAACCCATTCTCTAGTTGCATTCACAAAGCCAATAAAAATAAATTTGCCTAATAAACAAGTTGTCGTTGCATCCATATTGGGACAAAATACTTATGTCTCACAAATGTCTTATACTTCACAATGAATGGGTGCATTTGATTGTCAATTTGGTTGTGAGATGCAGGACTTCCAAAGTCAGAGAAAGTCCTCGACAAAATGGGATAATAGAGTGAAATATAGTCTTCTAAGGGAGTATTTCTATGAGTGTGTCTCAAAATGTAGTCTTCTATGAGGGATCATTTGCCTTTTAATACAACAGTTCATGTCTTCAATTCTATATTCCCAAATTCTGTTGCTGCATCAAATCATGTCTAATCATTTATATGAGAACTTGTTACATGCATATAAGGTGTTTTTCTTGGTTGTCTCTTCCATCACTGAACCCAAACACTATGATGAAGCTATTACTCACTCTTGTTGGAGAGATGTCATTTGAGTCGAATTAAAGACTTGGCAAATCATGTAATTTACTAGCTGATAGGAATTTGTTAAGAGATATCTATCATAGTTATTTCTATCAAGAGAAGTTAGTTAGCAGCATGTTGTATATAAGAAATAACTTGCATTGTAAGAAAGCGTGATTTACCATATTAGTGAATTCAAAAAACTCAAAAACTCTCTCTTCTTTCTAGTAAGTTGTAACTGCTGAGACCAACCAAAAGGCAACTTAGTTTCTATGATTATTCATTCCCACGCAACGTTATATATTAAAAAAGAAACTAAAGAGTATATAGTTTTCACAGTTTCATTTTAAGACAACAAGAAGAGACAGATCAGAGTCAACTCTGTTTAGCTTCAGTTGTATAATGTTAAAATGAAGGTCAAGCACCAATTCAATGAAGAAACATAAATTGAACTTTTAGCCCAGTTTTTTTTTTTAATTTTTTTTCGGTATTTCTGTTTTAGCTTTTCTATAACTGGTAACTAATTTTCCTTCTTCTGAAGTTCTCATTCATAGTTCATAGAAATTTCTCTGTGTGTATGTTGCCCTAATTAATAAACTTTGGTTCTTCCGACCATTATTTTCTGCAATTCTTGTTACTTCTTCATACAATTTAAATTCATCCATGTTTGCTCAAGTAATAGAATATCTATGAAATTTTGAGAGGTGTTCTTGCTAGTCTTATGCACATGTTCTTGACCTTTTTTTGCTTTAGCATCTGCTTCTTCTTTTTCTTAGGTGCCATGATTATTAGAGTTTTAGATGATCAACAGTTTTGTCCATTCAACTGCTTTTGGTCTCATGAATATTAAAATCTTAAAAGTCACATATTTCTCACCCTAAATGTTCATTATTGGATCTCTTTGAATATTTCATTAATTCTCTTAAAGATTTTATGAGTTTCATATGTTAGATATTAATATTATGGATTTACGACTATGCTACGTGTACACAAAAATCAACCACCAAAGTCAGTCACCAGTATAAAATACATGTTGGAATACAAATACACATTGAAAATAAATTAAACCACATGTATTTATACACAAATACATTGGTGGCTGATTTTGGTGTACAAATAGCATTTTTAATAGACTTAATACTAGGAATTTGAAGTAACTAATGGAAGATAACTATATATATACTTCTGGAATTTCATGAGCCAAGTAGTTGGGGGATAATATTTGTGAGGATTCGGTACTTGACAACACACATCCTGTCGAATCTCTTTAGAGGTGGCAAGTAATGAATCCCTTAGCAAATTAGATAAAAGGGTGAATTTTTTACTTATAACATGTATATATAATGATCAGGTCTTAACCATCAAAAACTTAGATTACAAGAGATCCCAATAATACATGACATTTAAAACCTAAAATGGATCACTCCATCATTTTATAATTTACAAGAATATTAGGTTTAAGCATTTTAAACTGTTTTTATAAAATCAAAAGTCAACTATCAATAGAAGAAAATTCTAACATCATAGTCTCTGGGAATTGATATGCAATATCTTGCAACTGTTGTGTATTCTTCTGCCATGCTGGTCTCACAACTTATGATTTTGTCTAAGATTGCATTGGATTGCGTCAAACAGGGATTTCCAGCAGTTGTTTGAACAGCTAAAAGGCTGAGTTTGCCAACTAGCTCCGATTTCTATGGATAAAGGTACTCAACACTTTCTAAAAGATTCTTTAATGCATTAAAAACTTAAAAACGCAATGCTTTTTGCTCTTAGAAGAAAAACCCTTAATATCATTAAGAAGATAACTCCTCTAAATAAATTGCATAAACATAGTTGGTAGGTTCTAATGAGGAAACAAATCATCAATTTGATGTAGTATTGACTGCTCTAACTCTGACAATTATAAACAGTTTCTGATCATGATTTTCCACACATAGTATTTATCCTTATCTGGATAATTTAATTAATAAATTATGCTATAATTTTCGAATGTTGCAATTTGAATAAGTGTGACTATTACAGTAGAGTGTTGATATACTAAAAAACCAAACTGCCAAAAGCATGAAAGAGTTTTGCTGCTATTTCACCAAGGGCGAAAAAAAATAGTTTTTGTGGGTTTGGATTAGTTTCTTAGAGTAAAAAAAAGTACTTGTATAAAAATTTGAAGAGAAAAGGACAAATAGGTTCTTAATCTTTTATCTCGCAGATATTTTGATCTCTGAAAATTAAAAATATATTTATATCTCTGACCTCCTTAAAATTAAAACATTTAGATCCTTCGTTCTAAGTAGGGGTGGCAAACGGGCCTAAACCTGCCGGGCCGGCCTGCGTAACTCGCCAAAAAAGGCGGGCTGGGCTGAAAAATTAGGACCGCCAAATAGTAAAAGTCTGCCTAACCCGCACCGCTTAAACTGCGGACTTTAGCGAGCTTTGACAGGGCGGGGCGGACTTCCCCGCCGGGCTTAGTGTTTTTTTAGTGAGGAGGTATTTTTACAATTTTTTGGCCAAAACCTAACTTCCTCCAACCTAACTTACAAAAGTATGAAGATAAAAATTGAGTGGTTTGGATTATGTTTATGTTACTTTAGAGACAATATTTATAATTATGTTTTGGATGAAAACTTGGTTTATAATTATGTTTATTAGATATTTATAATTACAACGATTTTAATGTTTATGAATATAAAAAATATAATTTTTTATGCCTTTAAAAATTATAAATTTATTAATATGATTGTGAAATTATATATATTATTTAGTAGTTAGTAATAAAAAAAAGAGCTTTGGCGGGCTTAGCCCGCCGGCCCGCCAACCCGCAATTAGGCGGGGCGGGGTGAGATTCTAGGACCGCCTCATTGGGTGAGGCGGGACGGGGCGGGCTTTCCCGCTTGCCACCCCTACTTCTAAGTATTAGAATAGTTTTTTTAAAAAGTATTTAAAATTTATAATTATGTAGTTATGAGAATAATTTATTTTTTAAATCACGTTTTTAAATTAATTGCCTTCCAATATTATAAAGATTGTCCTATTTTTAAATCGTTCATTCATTTTGTATTTATATATTATTATAATTTTTAAAAAAAATTATTGTAATTATTCATTTTATAACGAGGACAACTAAAATTTTAATAACAATTTTAAAGTAAGCATTTTTATAAAATTTTAGAATTTTTTATTGTAAGTATTTTTTGAAATTATTGTAAATGGCTTAAAAGATGTCATGAGTACTATAAAAATTTGTAATGTACTTGATTTACTTGTTCGTCTATCAAAATAGTAAATCGAATTAAGTGGTTTTGATTCGAAACTAATGGATTTGATTTACCTTGGACATGGTTCGACTCTTTTAATTTCGATTTACCTCTATAGAAGTTGCTCCTACTAAATCGAAGCTATTTAGTAAATGCATTGAATAGTCCAAATCGAGTTTAGTAGCTTTGATTTACCTAAAAAAACTAATTTTAGGACATACAAAAACTAATTTCAGGACATGCATGTAACGTAGAACCATTCAGGACATTTAAGGAAATATTATACTCCATTAGGTTTCTTTTATGTCATTTACCCAAAATTTGATGTACAATTATGTAAGATCTTTATTATTGGTGCACCTAAGTTAGATGCATGGCACTGTTCAAATATAGTACACTTGCACTAGCAGGTTTGGATTGCTGTATAGTGTTCACTACTTTTCACTGTAAAGCATTCATGTATAGGGAATTTAGAACTATGAAGAAATAACTTGATCCAACACACTTACCATGAATTGTGATTCACTTTGATGTCACAGGTCTTGCTAATGAAGAGACTGTTAACTTGCGAAACGGAGTCGAATTGGCCACATCAGTCTCTGATAAACATGTTAATCTTTTGAGGCCAAGTGTACCAAGTTTTCCAATTTTTAGAGGTAATTTATTTCCATTTATTTGTATTCTATTTAGAGATATTGATCTGATAATGTACCAACTACCAAACAAAAAGTAAAGAGAGATACTAGAAGCATTTGTAACCATGATACTTGTGTATAAAAAATTAACTACTAAATCAATATAAAATATGTGTTAAAATACAAAATATACAAACATATAGTAGTTGATTTTTAGTATACAAACTCTTTGATCAAGTTCTTCTAAAACACTGTCAATTGTCGTGGCAGCTCAAGCGCCAGATGACACAGAGCAAGAAAAGGGAAAATATTATTTGATTAGAGATCCGGAGGACTTGCAAATTGGACTTTATGACAAACCCCTTCCATGTTTTGGCTGCGGAATTGGATGGTTCTCGTAAGTATTTTACATATCAATTTATAAATTCCTTTCTTCACTTTGTTCTTCTTGTTCTTGTCTTAGGCCTCTCATGACTTTTGCTTGTTATTTCAGATTCCTTTTTGGATTTGTATGTCCACCTCTGTGGTACTTTGCAACAATTCTCTATTTCGGAAATTACTATCGAAAGGATCCTAGGGAAAGGGCTGGTCTTGGAGCCTCCGCAATTACAGTAACTTCTTTCCCTCTATACATATATTTAACAATGTTACAACGAAATTTATGTCTTATTAGAACAATCAACAAATGTGTGTCATCGTGTTTATGTGTGAGAACATAAATATTAACCAAACACTACCTTATGTCAGTTGGTAACAATGTGTAAGTAAATCCTGAAAATCTAATCGGTTGTTGGATTAACCATATTTTAATCAGAGTTGAATTAGATATAATAAAATAATATATTTATATATAAATATATAATTTCAAAAATAAAATATTATTTATTATTTTAAATCAGTTAATTACTAAAAAATCACATTATTCAACCATTTTTATCAATCTTTCCAATTTTTGATTGATTCCTTGTCAAAAGATTTTTACTTTGAACTAGATCGATCTGATGGATCCCGTTTCTCAAAATCGCAGTGTAACTATCTCTACACGTTTAAATAGCCTAAAGGTACACTAAGATGTTTGGTGAAGCTATTAAAATCCATGTTTCCATTCTTGTTTTCTTCAACAGAGATAAAATTTCATGGAAGACTTGAACCATTCATCACACAATCACATAGATAATAGTGTAGTTTTTGTCACTTAATTGCAACTCACTCTATCACTTTATAAATGCCAATGTGGTGTTGATCAACTTGCAGGCATTATTGTGCACCGTAGCATTGCTAATCATAGCAGCTATTCTTCTGTTGCGGTCCCTTTAATTCTTGGGCTGAAATTGAGAAGCAAACCAAGAAGTGGCATCACAAAAAATTCCACTTGTATATATGAGTTTCCAAAAATGTGAAATGAAAATCACATCCTTATTATTAATCACATTTATGTATTAAATATCAAAGCATGTACATCAGAAATCACACGGTAACAGGGTGCATTTGAAAGCTAAATACCAGGACAGGAATGTTCGGAGTCAAATTCTGAAATGTATCACACATTATTAATCACAATTCTCTCTTATTCCTTTTGGACCACTCTTTTGATCTGACTTAGTTAGGAAATAATTTTGCTAAATAAAAATTTATGCTACTCTTTTGTACCAAATAGGATATCTCTTTTTTTCTTGCACATATTTTAGTTTAACTATTTAAATATAGTTATTTTTGTCTTTATTCGGAGTTAAATCTTACTCTTTAATTATTGAGTTATATTAATTAGCTGAATAGTCTCTGTCTTTTATTGGCCGTCTGTTATGAAATCATGGACTACTACACTACTGCTAAGAGGCTCTCAAAGAAATCTAGCGTCAAAGACCTCTGTTCGTACTTTTAGTTGTGGTTACAAGCTTATGAGATTAGGAGATCAGAAATCTTAATTTAAGTGACGTTAAAATTAATTTGGAAAGACTACCTGCAAGACATTCTGATACCTAAGTCAAAAATGTCTACATATGTTAGTATTTGTTAAAGTTTATCTGTTGAGTTCCCTTTTTCTTTATTCATTTCTCTCTAAGGTAATGGTTTTCTAGGAATTTTCTATCAGTAATGTCTGTTTAAATGTCATAATTTGTTAGTTTTATGAGATCACGATTTTATTAGTCTTAATAATATATCCATTAATTAGTAACGTAGTATTCTCATTTAACTATGATTTTGAACGGCTGATCTTGTCTAGAACAGTGTCCCAACTAACTTGGATTTCTCGATTAAATGATCTTGTCGAGGGTACCTGAGTTTACAGGATCAGACTTAAATGATTTTTTCATTTATTAAATTTTAAGTGCGAAAAATCTTTGAAAAGCTTTTCAGTTTCTTTCATGCTTGTTGTAACTTTTCTCGCTTTACGAACTGTGAGGTTATTACAATTTTTTTCTACATCAATCAATGTCACATTAAGTTTTAATTAAATAACTCCATTTTAACTTTCACTTTTTATTTCCTCAAAATATTTTCTCTCTCCAAAGAACTTCCCCAAGGTTTCTTCATCTTTCTTCTCATTCCTTCTTCTCTGCTTCTATTTCAGTGCAGAGAGGCTAGCTTTTCGTGATCACCAACAATCAAATTATTCAATAATCTTCAAAAATCAAGTAAGGTTTTTCCCTTTTTACTTTTTATCATTCAATCCATCAGAATTTGCATTTTATGTAAATTTTTTCACTATGCAACCTTCATTTTTTTTCATTGTCACTTGCATTTTTTCCATGACTTTCGTTTTCACTTTTACAGATTAGGCTAACATAGTAGGGGTACCACTATTTTAGTTTTCCCTAATTCTAGTAGTGTTGACTTAGGTTTTATTTATCCCATTTAATTTCTAGGTTTTCTCGCACCTTTCTGAGTATTCTAGAATTTGGTGGTTTTTTTTTTAATTTTCTGGGTAGATTTCGAAGTTTTCTCTTTGTAACATAGTGGTGATACCCCTATAGATTTTTTCTGAGATGCTGAGGAAAAAGGTTGTTGTAACTCGTGAGCGTGCTAGCACTTCCAAATGCCCAAGGACTTGACCTATTTCCGTGCCTCCAACCAATCCAGGTAGTGAGCTCGAGGTGTATATCTACTCTTGGGTTTCTGAGTAAGTGAAATCGACACCTTCTTTCATTACCCAAGAGGAATTAGATAACTTAGAAGAATCCGGGGTCATCTTTAACTCCGACTTAGGTAATTTATATGTACTGTTGGTTCCGGGTCCAATGAATACTTATGCCATATAAATGAACATCCCAAAACGCCTCCGAAATGGCTGTGGATGTATGAGACCCTTTTTTTCGACTTGGAGTCCGACTTCCATTTTCTGACTTTCAAATGAACGTCTTGAAGCACATTGGATGCGCTCCTTCTCAACTTCACCCGAATAGCTGGGCTATCATTCGCAGCTTTGAATTGTTATGTTCATTCTTAGATCTCGAACTTTCTATTAAAGTCTTCTTTTATTTTTTACTTTAACCATGCCTTTTAGTTTCTAAGGCCACGGGTTTGTCTCTTTCCGAGGTAATCCTAATAGAAGAATATTTAATCTTTTTTAGGAATCCTACAACGGATTTAAAGAAAAAAATTTTTAAAATTGAAAGGGTGGAGGGTACAACACCTTTTTTCATGACTTTAGAAGAATAAAAAAGGTAAAAGCTCTATTAGAATTTTAATGTTTCATCCTCGAAAATCTGAGTTCATAGCGTTAATGCTTCCAAACTCGTGAGCATTAACATGCTCATTAGTCTATGGAACGAACTCCCCCTAAGCTTGAGAGATATTATAGTTGACGAGCATGCTGCTCAAAACAACATTAGCAAATTTTATGTTCTCAGCCCTTGTTTTCGAAATTTTGAATTACTTTCTTCCAACTTTATGAACTTATAAAATCTTTTCTTTTAGTAGTCCCCATGGTTGGAGGAATTGTAGCTATTGCTGTTATGAAGAAAAGGTTACAATCTCAATCCAACCTCCCGATTAACCCTAGTGGCAACAGGGTGTCTTTGTCGAGCACAATGAACAATCTGCCACAGCCTCCCAGGTTTGAAGGAAGCGAAGAAGGACAGGGTTCTGAAGACCATAATTTGGAAGAAGATTCCCCTGCCAACTTTCTAGAGAAGCAAAGGCCGAAGAAAAAAGGTAAAGAGCCTTCTGATGTCCTTTCTTCGACTTCATTTGGTTGTGTCTTGGAGAAAGAATTTTGGGCTGTTGACTTTGTGGACATACTCCTACTGACTGAGGATACCCGATTGGGACTTGCTAAGATGCCCTTGGAGGACACCTTTCCTCGAGTTTAAATGTTGCTCCTTTACTCGGATGCCTATATCTGAGACGCCGAGGTGGAGATCTTGAACTTTTGTGCTGAGTTCGCGATGAAGGATAGAGAAACTTCCAATGTTAACTCGTAAGTTAAGAGCCTAAACACTTCATTTTCCGTCCATCAAGAGGAGCAAACCACCTTTAAGGTGAAGTAACAAACTTGAAGGAGGCAAAGTCTTCTTTAGATTTGAAGGTGGAAAATCTGAAGAAACAAGTTTTCGAGCTTATGACTCAAATTGAAACCTTCGACACATCAGATAAGCGAGCTGAGCGCGCTATTGTAGATAGGATATTTGATGCCGAGCAGAACATCCTTGACCAAATCAGACTCTTAGCTCCCGACTTGGACATCTCCCAAATTAGTGTTTTCAAGAAAGTGGCAGATGAAAAAGCTGTAGAAATTTTATAATTCCTTTTTTTGAAAGTTCGAAGTGTTTTGAACTAGGCAATTCGTATTACCTTTTATGGACAAACATTTTCTTATTTATTCGGGACATCATTATCTCTTCTGGGAACTTTTAAACAAAATTTGATAGGTTAAGTCGTTACCACCTTTATTGCCTTTTAAATTTCATGACTTGCGCTTTTACTGTTTTCCGATACTAGCATTTAATGCACCTATTCATCGATGCTTGTTGATAAATTCATTACTACTTGGCCGTTTGGCTTCAAATTCAATTATGGATAGGTATTTGATATACCGTAGTACCATTATTAACACTTACACATGAAAAATTAAATAACGACATAATGCACGCAATTTAAATGACAATCATTCAAAAATTAGATCACGTTGTATTATTAATGATTTTTTTTTAAAAAAGTGATCAGGCCTCTTTAAAAACCTAAGTGTATAGAAAATAGTTCATTTATTTTATTACAAGATGCTCCTAAGAATAATACCTTTCAAGTGAACAGCATTCCAACTTCTTGGGACTTTGGAACCATTTAGGTTTTCTAACTTGTATACCCCTTTGCCCAGATTCTCTTTAACCCTAAAGGAACCTTCCTGGTTAGAGCCAACTTTTCCTGGGATGCCGAGGTCCCGGCATCAACTTGCTTCAATACCAAGTCTCCTGCTTGGAAGTTCTTTGATTTTACCATTGTATTATACCTTTTAGCAACTCTTTGCTTCAAGGCTTGTTCTGCTAGGTTGGTTGCTTCCCTCACATCATCAATTAGGTCAAGACCTTCATGCTGTATCAAACTCCCAAGAAGCATTTGTGGATTGGGCTCTCCAATGTCTACTAGGATCATTGCTTCTTCTCCAAAGGTAAGTCAGAATGGTCTTTTTTCAGTAGAGGACTGAGTCGTAGTACGATAGGACCATATCACTGACCATAGCTCATCAGCCCATGATCTTGGAACGTCATCTAATCGCTTCTTCAACCCTTTCAGAATTACCTTGTTTGTAGTTTTAGTCTGTCCATTTTCTTGAGGGTACTCTACTGAGGCAAAGATTTGCCGAATTCCCAGTCCACTTAATAGTTCATGAAATTAGGAGTCCGTGAACTGCATCCCGTTATCTATGACGATTGCCTCAGAAATTCCAAACCTACCAAGAACTTCTCCCCAAACAAACTTCTGACATTAGTTTGAGGTGATGCTCGC
Organism: Arachis duranensis; assembly: GCF_000817695.3. Taxonomy (NCBI): domain Eukaryota; kingdom Viridiplantae; phylum Streptophyta; class Magnoliopsida; order Fabales; family Fabaceae; genus Arachis; species Arachis duranensis. The sequence continues at coordinate 43,650,615 of NC_029774.3, forward strand.
TAGCGGCATATCTTCAATCCACTTTGTGAAATAGTCTATGACCACTATTAGGTACTTTACTTGACCAGTCCCTTGAGGGAATTGACCTAATAAATCCATTTTCCACTTTGCAAATGGTTGTGTCAGAATGATAGAGACGAGTTTATGAGCTGGGATTTGATGATAATTACCATGGAGTTGGTACTTTTGACGCTTCTTTACATACTCCATAACATATTTAATAATAGTGGGCCAGTAATATTAAGCTCTAATGACCTTCTAACCTAATGCTTTTCCGTCCAAGTGATGTCCACAACACCCTTCGTGGATCTCCTACACTATGTAAACCCCGTAAAAATTAGCAAATAGTTAATCAATAAATTAATTTTTAATAAAAAAATTAGAGATATGAATTTTATAGTTTAATGAGGTAGAGCTAATTAAAATAAAAATTTTTTATACTAATTTTAAAAAATTTGGCCCAAGATTGGGCTGAACGGGCCAAACCAATCCCGTATTGGCCCAAGGCCCAACCCACACTCCACAAACACCATGAGCTCAGCTCATTCCTTCCCAACCTCGTGAGAAACACGCTTCTGAGGAAAGAACAAGGGAAGGAGAACAAAACCCTTGGCTTTGACTCAAACCACCATATCTTCTCACTCCGAGCTCCGATCGCCATACCGTTTGCGGCCACACGTCTGCAGCGTCGAGCTCTACAAAGCTCAGTGCCTAATTTGGTAAGGAAGTCTCAGTTTTAATCTCAGTTATTCCTTCTCCAAATTTTTTAAAATTGTATAAGTAGGTGTTGAGATTTTGATTCTTTTGTTATAGGATCCGATTAGCTTGAGAAAAATGCTTAATCTTGCTTCGTTGGTACTTGAGTAAGGTGAGACTCTTAGAACCCTAGCTAATTCCTTGATTAAGTGTGTTGGGTATTGAATTTTGGATATGTATATGTGATAATATGTGTTAGGTGTGTATATATGTAAATTGGAGCTTAATTATGGATGTTGAATGCTTGGTGACTGTGGAGGCTGGATTTTGGAAGTGGAACTCGTGGCTTGCTTAACGGGTTATCTTTGGGTTATAAGAGGAAATCGGCCAAGGTATGGTTTTGCTTTCTCGTATTTAATATATAATGTCTTGTGAAAACTTAGGTTAGATAACCATAGGATAGGTGGGAATGCATGAGTATATGAATTGCTTAGTGCCTTGATGGTATTTGTTGAACTAGGTTGAGTATTGGTTTGTTGTTTGATATTGAGAATGGAAATAGAATGATAAATTATGATTTAATGATTATTGGCAAGTTGATAATAATGAATATGTATAGATGATGGATTGTTGATGATTTTGTTGGTATAATTGTGAAGTTCATGTATGAGAATTGTTTAAAATTGAGGTAGGATGGGTGATGGATGGGTGTAGAGTTGTGTTGCTGTAATATTGTATGTGTTAGTGCTGATTTTTTAGCAAAGGAAGTTGATACTGAATGGTGAATTAATGAAAACAGAGGTTTGAGGATTTTTGTGAAAATTTGATTTTTGGCCGAACTTCGGCGAACCATAACTCAGCTTTCGGACCCCCAAATTATTTCAAATTTATTTTATATGAAAATTGGGTTCGTAAAGTTTATGCCATTTGAAGAACGGATAAAAAATGAGTTGGAATAAATCAATTTCAATAACCCAGATCATCCATATTGAATCACCAAAAAAATATAACATAATGCGAAAGCGTACTTTTACTCATAAGAGTCAGAAATTGATGGAATAATTTGGATCTTGTGTTCTTTCGATCTTTCTCAACCAAAGCCTTCTGTATTCCTAGGTAGCTGAACTGCAACTCTTTTGATGGGGAAAGAACAACAAAGTTGGCTTTGGTATATTGGAGACCGAAACCCTGAAGGCCTATTTTTATTTGAGCATGGCACCCATTAAACCCTAAAGCCCAAATAAAATAGTATCTAAAGTCCAAAAGATAATATATTTAAAATTCAAAAGATAATTATCTAAAGAACAAAAGATAATATCTGGTTTTATTTTCATTTAATTCCAAATCAAAAGTAATAATGACTTATTCAATTTAGCATTTATAACAATAAATGAGATCACCATTATATAAGTCATTTAATTTGAAATAGCATAATTTGTGATTATAATTAATATATGTATTGCCCACAAACAAATTAGAAAATTAAAATAATTTCCTAACAATCTCCCACTTGGGCTATACATATATTCTTTTCTTGATATAATCACATCTTATAAACTTTATGCGCGCATCTGAATGCTATTTCTCTCATACTTTAACAATCCGGTCCATCTCAAACATTAGATATGGAACTACTACAGCTTTTATCACATTAATCTCGTGACTAAACCACGACAATCACCATCCTAATACACTTAACGACATAGATCAAATTTGGATAAGTAATATGGAAATTACATGCCAAGTGATCTCATGCATGTCTATTTCCAGCTGGTCCAACTTTAAAACTTCATTGAGATCAAATACAATACAAATATTGCAAAATAAACATTTCACATAACATGAAATAAACCATCAACTTAATTCTGCAGAAAAATAACTCAATATCTGTCATAGAACATATAGTATAAAATAAACTCCCACTAAACCAAGGCATCACAAATATTGACTCCCATTCGAGTAGTGTGCTTATAAAAGACTTTAGGGATCAATTCATTGGTTATTGAGTCTGCTAGCATATACTCTGTTCCTATATGTCCCATGGAAATCTGTTTTTCTTAAACTTTCTCCTTGACAACTAAGAACTTGATGTCTGTATGCTTCAATTTTGTCAAGCTCTTATTGTTATTGGAGTATAGTACTGCTGACTTATTATCACAAAATATCTTTAATGACCGTTCAATGTCATCTACTATACGAAGCTCAGTGACAAAGTTTCGCAACTAGATGCTATGAAATCGGAATCAGAGTACCTAATGATCTCAAAATTTTTTGATCTCCAATGAATAAGCATGTAATCCTTTGTTTTCTTTAGATAACGCATTACGTGTTTAACAGCTATCCAATAATCCATGCCCAAATTGCTCAAGTATTTACCTAATACTCCCACTATAAATAATATATCGGGACGTCTGCAGACTTGAGCATACATTAAGCTCCCTAGTGTTGATGCATAAGGTTTATCATGCATTGCTGTCATCTCAAGATCATTTTAGGGAATTGCTTGAGATTGAACTTGTCTCCTTTAGCTATGGGTGTGTCCTTTGGTCTATAACTTTTCATACTATGTCTACTTCAAATCTTTTCGATATAGTTCTTTTGTGATAATCCAAGAATACCTTGAGAACGATCTCTTAATTTCTCAATTCCTAATACAAAAAGACATCACCAAGAATTTTCATTTCGAATTTGTTCAATAGAAATTTCTTAGTTTCATGCAACAAGCCTATATCGTTACTGGCAAGTAGAATGTCATCAATACATAAGACCAAAATATGCATTTACTCCCACTGAACTTGTGGTATACACATTCATTTATAATATTTACCTCAAAACCATGAGGTAATGACTTGATGAACTTGTGATACCATTGACAAGAAGCTTGTTTGAGACCATAGATGGATTTTCTCCTTTCTCTATTGGATCTCCTTAGTGACACTTCTTGAGGTTGTTGAGCTTGCTGTATGGATTGGGATTGAGAAGGATTCTCATTATTTTCCTGTGCTGTAGCAGTATCTTGAGAAACAACGATATTCTCATGCATAGTTCTCTTGTACTGTAACTGGATCTACAGTAAAATTCTCATTGTGTTCTTGTACTATAACTGTGTCTTGAACAATAATAGGTACAAAGACTAGATCATTATCAGTTACAAAATCCTCATCAAAAGCAACATTCCTAATATTTCCTTCCCCCCAAACTCAACATCCTCAAGAAATCTCGCATTTCCCGTTTCAAAAAATAGACCTTGATGCAGGATTGTAAAACTTGTACCCTTGTGAATGCTCAGTGTAACCAACAAAGTAGCAACTAAAATTCCTTAAGTCCAATTTTCTTTCATGCGGCCTATAAGGCCGCGCCTCAACTGGACATCCCCAAATATGCAAATGCTTTATACTGGGCCTTTTTCCAGTCCAAATTTCATATAGGGTTTCGTTAACTGCTTTGCTTGGTACCCTATTAAGGATGTACACTGCGGTCTTTAGGACTTCTCACCATGTCTTTAAGAGTTCGATTCCTTCACTCTACAACACCATCCATGCTAGGTTTGCCTGTCATGGTGTATTGCGGAACAATTCCATACTCCTCTAGGAAAAGAGCAAAAGGCCCGGGACATTGCTCACCTAAACCGTCATATCTTCCGTAGTATTTACCACCACGATCAGATTTGACAGCTTTAATTTTCTTTTTAAGTTGAAGTTCAACTTCAATTTTGAAAGACTTGAAAACATCCAAGACTTGGGACTTTTCATGAATTAAATATAGATATCCATAATGAGAGTAATCATCTATGAACGTAATAAAGTACCGTTGTCTATTCCAAGAGACAGTAGAGAATGGGCCACATATATCGATATGTATCAGTTCTAAGACATCTTTAGCTCTCTCGGCACATAGTTTTCTTTTGTTTGTCCTTTTCTCCTTTATGCACTCAATGCAGACTTCAAAGTCGGCCAAATTTAGGGGTCCAAGAATTCTAACCGACACGAGCCTCTGAATTCTCTATTTAGATATGTGACCTAGGCGTTTGTGCCATAATGATGCCGAATTCTCATTTAGTTTTTGTTTTGTACCCGTTTGCAGTATTTCATTATTATAGGAATTTACGTCAAGCCTATATAGATTATCCACCAAATGACCAGAGCAAATATTATTCGAATTATAAAAGAGACTGACTTTATTGTTTTTGAATGAACAAAAATAACCTGATTTGTCCAAACGAGAAATAAAAACCAAATTTCGTCTAAATGACGGTACATAAAATATCTCTAATAAATCCAAGTAAAATCTACTCGTGGAACATAATCTAAAGGTTCCTATAGCTTCGACTGCAACTATATTGCCGTCTGCTACATAGATGTATCTTCTAGCATCACTTGGCAGTCGGCTCCACAGGCAACTCTGTACAGTAATACTTACATGAGTAGTAGCAGCAGAATCTACCCACCAAGTATCAACAGGTGCATAACTTAAACTAGCCTCAGAACAAACGAAAGTAAGAATTATACCCTTCTTTACACGCCATGTGGCATATTTGGTACAATCCTTCTTCATGTGTCCCACCTTCTTACAGAAGAAACAGGTTGAAACTTGATCCTGTTTCTTAACCTTTTTCTGCTGAGAAGGCACATCCGCAATAGTATCACGCTTTCTTTTATACTAAGAAGATGAAGTCATATGAGCACTTTCAGTCTTATCTTGCTATAGCCTCTCTTCTTCTTGCACACAGTGAGATATAAGCTCATTTAAGGACCAAGTGTCCTTCAGAGTGTTATAACTCACTTTGAATTGCCCAAAGTGTGCAGGAAGGAAAATCAAAATGAAATGCATGAGTAAATCTTCAGACAACCCTAACTTTAGTGCTTTCAATTTTAAAGCAATATGAGACATTTCCATAATGTACTCCCTTATGTTTCCTTTACCTTTATACCTCATGGAGACAAGTTTGCTCAAGAGACTACTTGCCTCCACCTTTTCATTCTTAGTAAAGAATTTTTCAACATCGTTTAGGAACTGTTTGGCATCTTTATTCTCAGTAATTGAGCCCCAAAATGCTTTAGGAATTGAGCGTTTCATGATCATAATGCTGATTCGATTGGATCTCTCCCACTTCTCTATTTTAACCTCATTGAGATTTTTCGGAGTGGAAGTGGGTTTTTCCTCTCGAAGAGTTATATCTAGATCCATACAATCGAGGACAATCTCCACGGTATCTTTCCAAACTTTAAAATTTGAACCATTCAGCATAGGAATACTGCTAATTTGTGCAGAAACATTGGTAGCTAATCCATAGTTTCTGGATTAGAACAAAAGGAACATACAGTAAACATTAGTTAAATAATGGGAAAAATCCATATTGAGATATCTAGAACAACATTAATTTTCAATCTTTGGATAGAAAAATTAACTGTAAGTGATACTCTCATTTCAGTAATCAAATATTGTCAAAATTCTTGTCACACATCAAGCCTTTCTTTGGACCGACTTAATGCGCACATGGAGACTTAAACTTCGCAACCTATTTATTACCGCGTATATTTTCTATTAATTGGCCAAACAATAATCTTTTTTTGGGTCGATTATTGACCGCATAATTAATAAAAAATAAACAAAAGTGTGCAATGCTTATTATTTGGCCAAACAATAAACTTCTTTTGAGTCGATTATTGTTCGCATAAATAATAAGCATTACTTTATTCTTAATTAGTTACCCAAATATGTATTTACCATCAATATGTGTATGTAATTTAGCCAAATACAGACCTTCCTTTGGGCCGACCAATATTCACATGAATTACATATCACCATATTTCTAATGTTTTAAATAAATCAATTTTCACAAAAGATGCTACTTTGGCAACATAATATTCAATCAATTTATTCCAAAACTAAATCTTTATAAAATAGATGGGTATGCTAATCCAAATTGTTACTAGTTTCTTTATGTAACAATTAAATAATATTTTTTATTATTCAAATATTATTAATATGTATATATAACTTGGTCAAATATAGATCTTTCTTTAGATAAATCAATATTTACATAAATGACATATAGATAATAATCCTTATATCCTAAATGGATAATCAATTAACTTTACACCAAATTAATGGCACAGATAATTTAAAATTTTTGGACAATCAAAATTTAGCAAAAACTCTGTTAGTATTTTAAAATAAATAAATTTATTACTTATTATAAAAAAATAAAAATTTTGCCGAACTAAAAGACTGCCTCATAAAATATATACGTGCCTCAATGTAAATATATACATACCTCAATGTATAACCAAATAATGATATATATGAATGACGGACAGTATATATATACATTTAAAAGCAACCGTTAGACTACAAAGAAGTTTACCAATTAGTTGTGGACATTTGGTAATTGAAAGCGTATCACTAAAAGTATTGCTTAAAGAGAAAGTGTTACCCTTAATCGTTAACTTGGCTCTGATACCAAAATTTTTACTTTGGATTTTTCTTTTAATTTTTTTCGAAATTTCTATTTGTATAGGTGCTTTATAAAAAGTATTGACCATAATTTTTCAATCTTATTTTAGTTTATAATATTCTTTTTTGCATGGATTATTGTATATAAAATCTTTTATCTGTTTGTCTTTTTCTTTAATATAATTTCTTAAATCCTCAAAAACTTCTTTTATTTCTACATTTTCTGTTGTTTCTAAATATCTTTTTAATTTTTCAACTTCATTTTCCATTTTTTCTTTTAACAGCTTTAATTCTTTTAAGTCATAATATGGTTTTTCAAGCATTTATAAATTTTTTAAGTTTAATTCATGTTCCAGGCATTTATAAATTTTTCAAGTTTAGCTCCAACTTGTTTATATTTGTTCTTATTTCTATCCTTTTTATTATAAGGTCATTAATTTCAAACTGAAGATTATTTAATTCTCTTTTATACTCCTTTATTTTACTTTTTAATTTTTTCGCTCTTTTTCTTTTTATTTTGTTTTCTGGTCTTTCAATCTTTGTATACTTCATTAGTTATCTTAGAATTTCTGCAAATTCTATCATCAATTCATCAATTTTTTAGAGATTTTATTAATTTTTCTAACTCTTCAACTTCTCCTTTCAATTTTTCATAGATTATTTTTAGAGTTTCAAATGCTCTTTGATTTATTTCAGAAAACTGTAAATAATTCAACCGATTTTCTCTTTCAAAGAGCTCTTGTTTCTTGTCTTGATAGGTTACATATATTTTCTCTTTATTTATTGTCATAACTTAGTGTTTAGGGTTTCATTTAATTTTTCGACCTTTTTTGTTAATTCTTTTATTTCAGAATTTTCTTCTTTAATCTTTAACTTAGATAAACTTAAAGGGCTATTAATTTTGGATTCTCTTATTTGAAAATTCGATGAAACTAATTTTCCTGATGGTTCTTTTAGTAAAAGAACTGGGTTTTCAATAGCTTTATATTTTGGTATTTCTGTTTTTACAATTTTCTGAAATAATTCATCGACATAAATTCTTTCTCTGTTTTTAAATATTATACTATGATGGCTATTTGTTAAAGCATAATTTATTGCATATGTAATTGAAAATGGTTCATCGTCTTGTTCCATTATGTATAGTACTAATATGAATCCATCCAATTTTAGATCTTTTTTATTGATCCTTAATTTTCTCAATCTGTTTACTCAATTCTTCATCATTTATAAGAGCTATTTCAAGTTCTCCATTAGCAGATTTTATCTTTATAGGGGCTTCAAGTTGAATTTTTCCATAGTATATTATATTTTTTCTATTAAAAACTTCTTTTAAAAGATTTTGTTTATTAAATTTTTCATTTGATTTGAGATTTAATTCTGTTTTTAGAACAGCCTGTTTTTCATTATCTAATAAGGCAGATAGACTATAATAATCAGATTCTTCCGTTAATTCTAAACTTTCTAAATAATTCATAGCTATGAGATTAAGATAAAGGCGTACCTTTCTGGAGAAAAACTTCCTTTATTTAGAATATTTTACATAAGATGTTTTTATCTCCAGAGGGGAGATT
>NC_029774.3:43662382-43663566 GCF_000817695.3 Arachis duranensis
ATCTTTTCTTGGAAGTTTATGAGCATCACCAATAGTTGCTTCATTCATTTTCTTATAGTTTATTACCATTCTTCGTTTTCCCCTTTTAATTTCATTATAGTTTTCAACGTAAAAAGCTGGAGCCGCATGAGGACTTTTACTTAATCTTATAATTCCTTTTTCCAAAAGATCTTTACATTCTAATGAGAACTCTTCTCTATCTCTTGCTGAATAAGGAATTTTATTTGGAACATTTATTTCTTTTGTAGGATCTTTTAATTTAATGCTTACTAATTCTTTATTTGTATTTTTAACATCTAAAGGATTTTCAGGGCAAGTTTCATCCAAAAGTTCTTTTATTTTTATTTCAAGATTATTTTTTGGGATATTTATCTGAAAATATAAAATTAAATAACATTTTTCTAATATAGAAAATATTTTAAATTTTAAAATCTTATCTATAGTAGTAATTGGTATTTTTATACCGTTTTGATTTTTGATTTATTGAAGAATCGTGTGGGGCTTTTAAAACTATATATGTTAATTCTTGAATGAATGGATGATATAGCTTTAAGAAGTTGTTTCCTATGATAAAATCCATCCCAGAATCTAACATATATATGGATGGAACAATGAACCTATAATTTTGAATAAATATTTCAGCTATTTCTACTTTTTGGTCAATTTTATGTATTGATTTGTCAGCTATTCTAACTCTTAATGGTTTCTTTAATTTTTTCCAATCAAGTTTTATATTTGTACTGGCAAAGTATTGTGTTGCTCCAGAATCTATGAAAGCATTTATAAACTTTTCTGTTATTTTTATAGTAATAAATGTAGCATTATTACTTAGTCTCTGAGTCCGTTTCCGAGACATATTCAAAAATATAGTCTAAGTTATCATCAGATTCTTCTAATGGTTCCATGAAACAAGACTTAGCAATTTCTATTTATTTAGTAAGATCCTTTTTATCCTTCTTTTTTGGACATTTATTTGCATAGTGTCCTTCTTCTTGGCAATACCAACACTTACAATTTTCTTTTTTATTTGGACAATAGTCATTTTTTTGTTTTTTGTTTTTATTGTTACTTCTTTTTCTAAAATACCTATTTTTTCTCCAATTTGGATAGTATTTTCTTTTCCTAAATTGATATTTTCTTTTTCTTTAAAGATTTTTATTAAGACCATATTTTTGAGGTATCTC
>NC_029774.3:43664112-43720540 GCF_000817695.3 Arachis duranensis
CATGTTCCATAATATTATTTTCTTGAGCCATTTTTAATTGTTTAAAAAGCATTGTAACTTCTTCTAATTTTTCTTCAATATTCATAATTTTAGTGGTGGTTTTACTTTTAAATCTGTTATGTTTTGAAATTTTTCTTTCTTGGGATTCTCTTTTTCCTTATTTCTTTGAAATTTTATGGATGTTAATATTTCTTCAAGCATATCTACTATAGAATTTAATTGTGGGTTAAAAGTATGATATAGATGTGGGGAATCATTTTCATGGTAACATTTTTTAGAAATTCCGTGTGAAAAATAAGTTTTTTCAGGTTTTTGAAGTCCTTCAATAAAACTTATAGTAAAGTAAAGATTTTGAGAAAAATTAGTTTGTATTGATTTTAAGAATTCGGTGTCATTACAGTTGACATTAGTTAAAATCATTAATTTTTGATCTATTAATTTTGATAACTTAATTATTTCTTCTCTTAAATCTTCTAATTTACTTTTTTCCATTAGGTGACACTTTTCTTTGTGAAAGGTTACACTTTTAAGTTAAAAGTGTAACCTTAGCCACCACTAGTTACCATAGACATAGCCACCAGAGACTTGGCTTATATATATATAGAGGATCATTTAATTTATTTTGTTCCTACCCCAAGGCATGGTAAAACAAATATAATTCACAAAACATGCACATATTATATTTTTGTGGATTATGACGTTCAAGCATTACCTTTTTTTTTCCCCATCACATTGCCAGTTGTTGAAATAAATCAATTTCAATAACTCAGATCATCTATATATATTGAATCACCAAAAAAATATAGCATAATGCGGAAGCGTATTTTTACTCATAAGAGTCAGAAATTGATGAAAAAATTTGGATCTTGTGTTCTTTCGATCTTCCTCAACCAAAGTCTTCTGTATTCTTAGATGGTTGAACTGCAACTCTTTTGATGGGGAAAGAGCAACAAAGGCGGCTTTAGTATATTGGAGACCGAAACCCTGAAGGCATATTTATATTTGAGCCTGGCACCCATTAAATCCAAAAACCCAAATAAAATAATATCTAAAGTCCAAAAGATAATATATTTAAAATCCAAAAGATAATTATCTAAAGAACAAAAGATAATATCTGGTTTTATTCTCATTTAATTCCAAATCAAAAGTAATAATGACTTATTCAATTTAGCATTTATAACAATAAATGAGATCACCATTATATAAGTCATTTAATTTGAAATAGCATAATTTGTGATTATAATTAATATATGTATTGCCCACAAACAAATTAGAAAATTAAAATAATTTCCTAACAAAATGTTTTAAAATGAAAAAGTTATGCACATCGGAAGTTCGGAGTGCAAAACTGAAATTCTGCAGCATTCAACGTTTTTGCCACTCTGCATATCTTGCGTACACGACCATTGCACGCAACGTGACCAGCCCTTCCAGGTTGGGCATCTCGTGTACGCGAGCAAGGTGTTTGCGTACGCGAGCAAGAAAAAATGCGTACACATGCATACGCGGGACCCTTGTTTTCAGCAAAGTTAATTTTTGTGTTTTAAAACCTAATTTAGAACCTCTAAACATCTATTTTTACTCTTTTAGCCCTAGATCTTAGTAGTATGCCTAGTAATGAGATGAATCTAGAAAAAGGTGATAACTTGGGGGTGGAGTAAGATTGAAAAATGATGAATTATGTATGAAAAGTACAAAGAGTGGAGTATATGTGATGCCATGACTATAATGAATTATTGTGCAATGATTATGAATGATTATAAATGTTTATGTGGCTTATGCACTCAATCTTGTCTGAGTACGAGTTTCTCTGGGTAAAGAATAGTGGCTTGCCACCACATGTTCCAGGTTGAGATTTGATACTCTGTTGACCCTATATCGTAAGGGTAACTGAGCACGTATAAATCCTCAGGAAGGATGCCCCCAATGAGCAAATTATATATAAAAGAAAAAGCTATGCATAGACTCTTGGGAATGCGCGACGGGGGACAATCCAGGGTTTAGCAGCCAGACTTGTTAGGTTGACTTTATAACTGATAGATGAGACTCATCAGCCATAGGACAAGCATACATCATATGCATATTGTTTAATTTGCTTGCTTATGCATTAATTGAGAATGGACTAAGTGAATGTTAATATGCTTATTTGTGATATTTGTTATCTACATTACTTGTATTCTACCTGTGTTTGCTATTATCTGCTTGTTTGTTTGCGTGGGTTCATCGGAGTTAGAGGATCGGAGGGAGGGCAGAGAGATTAGGGGGTTTTAGTGATGTTTTGATCAAGTTTAGAACCCTAGAGGACCATCTGTTTATGATTTCTATTTTAGTTTCTTAAGTTCTACAATTTGAGTGTCGGAGTTCTAGGATTGCCTCTGACTTTCTCGGGACCTTATATCTTATGTATGTGGCACCTTTACCGTGCTGAGAACCCCCGGTTCTCATTCCATACGGATACTTGTATTTTTCATATGTAGGTCAAGAGGCACCTCACTAGGCGTCTAGAGTTTCTGCAGCGAAGTGGAACTTTTGGGACATTATTTTGTGTACTGTTTATATATAACCATATGCATAGAACTCTCCTAATAACTTGTTTTATTTTTGTACCTCTTAGAGGTGTATGGAGAACTAGGGTTTCTTTTGTATATTCTGGGCTATGGGTCCGGCCAGCCTTAGCTTCGCAGGCTGAGTTAGGAGCTTGTTATTCTGTACTCTTGACCCTCTAATCTTGCTTTCTGTTCGTTTCTTTTTATGAACCTTAAATTTCTTCGTACGCAATTAATCCTTATTCATGAGTGTTATGCTTTTAATTTTACGATTTTGCTTTACCTACTGATGAGCGGATATTTTACACGCTTTTTTACATCATTTTCATATAGTTTTTAGCATATTTTGTTTAAGTTTTATTATGTTTTCATAGGTTTAAGTATAAAATTCACATTTTTGGATTTTACTATGAGTTGTTCTGTTTTATGGTGATTTCAGGTATTTTCTAGCTGAAATCTGAGAGTTTTGACAAAGTCTGATTCAGAGCCAAGGAAAGCATAGCAGATGTTGTCAGGATCTGACCTCCGTGCACTCAAGCAAGCATTTCTAGAGCTACAGATATCCAAATGGAGCTTTCTCAATGGCTATGGAAAGCTCACATCCAGGTCTTTCCAAAAATTTAAAATAGTCCATACTTGTCTTTGGAGATGAAAGCCCAAAACTTGCGTTCAAAGCCAGCCATCTACCCCCTTTCTAGCGTTGGACGCCCAAAAAGGTGTCCCAAGCAGGCGTTCAACGCCCAAGGAGCCTACCAACACGGGGAGACACCCTTAGCTTAGCGCCCAAACACTCACCAAGGGGGCCCCAGAAGTGAATTATCGCACTATAAGCCTAAGCCTATCATATTTTTGTAATCCTTAGTTATTAGATTAGTATATATAGGAGAAGATCACCCTTGTTTTAGATCTTCGAAAACCATAGAACATTTTTCATATTTTTGAGTTTCAATGTACAGTATGAGCCACTAAACCTCCTAGGCTAAGGTTAGGAGCTCTGCTGAGTTTTATGGATTCTATTTCAATTCGTGTTTGATTCTCTCCTAAGATGTATCTTTGTTTTTCAACCTTATGAATGAGTTGAACCGTTACAAGTTATCTCTATTCTACATGGGTTCAGCGAGCGTCTTTCATTGAATATCAATGAACCACTAGCTTGATTATACATCTCTTAGACGGCTAATTCATGGCATCGTTGGGGACTTCTCGAGACATCAGTTCAGCCGAGGTATAGGGAGATTAGGGTATTTGTGGTAAAGGCTAGAACCAAGGCACAACATTCTCTGATCTGGAAGATTCGACCTTGTCTTTGATGTTTTGATTAGGATCACCAAGGGAATGAACTACAGGAACTTCACCCTCATTCAGACTGGATGCGCACTAAACTTGGTGTTCAGCCTAGAGGAAGATTGGCGGCCTCTCAACCGGCGTTGATCACATACAGCCTGCTATAGAAGAAATCATTCACAATTGGAGTAGATAGTATGAATGTATTGATCTAGAAGAACAAAGTATCTCTGAAGCCTTAATCATCTTCTTATCATTGAATTCACAACCACTGAGTAACGTTATCTTTATTTTACTTATATGCGCTTAAACAACTACACAACTTTTCTATATGCCTGACTAAGATTTATAATATAACCACTATTTGATCCAAGCCGACAATCCTCGTAGGATCGACCCTGACTCACCTCAGGTATTACTTGGACGACCCTAGTACACTTGCTGGTTCAGTTGTACGAAGTTAAATTCTGCGCACCAAGTTTTTGGTGACGTTGTCGGGGACTGTTTGAGTTTGAACAAACTAACAGATTATCTTATTGCTTAGATTAGGTATTGTTTTTAATTTTTTTTAGTCTTTTATTTTCTTTTTCAAAAAAAATAAAAAGATTTTCAAAATCTTTTCTTTTCTTTATTAATCTTTATCTTTTGTTTGAGTCTTTTGTTCTTGTTCTTGTTAGAGTTCAACCTTTCTTAAGTCTTTTTCAAAAAAAATTTCAAAAATAGTATCTTTTATTTAGGTGTAGTGTCAAATCTTAAGTTTGGTGTCCATTGTATGTTTCTTAATTGATTTGAATTTTTCGAGTTTATTGTTGGTGTTCTTCTTGGTCTTCAAGTTGTTCTTGTTTTTCTTCTTGTTTTGATCTTTAAAAATTTTTAAGTTTGGTGTCTTTAGGTGTTTTTCTTTAAAATTTTCAAAACTTAGAGTCTTTAGATCTAAAAATTTTAAGTTTGGTGTCATTTAGTTGTTTTTCGCTTTCTTTATTAATTCAAAAAAATATATATCTTTTCTTTTATCTTAATTTTCGAAAATTTCAAAAAGATTTCAAATTTTAATTTCAAAAGCATTATCTTATCTTATCTTAAAAATCAAATATTTTCAAATTACTATCTTATCTTTTTATCTTTCTTTAAATTTCAAAAATCTTATCTTATCTTATTTCAAATTCAATTTTTAATACTCAATTTCAAATTTCAAATTTCAAATTTCAAAATCAAATATTTTTCAAAAATCAAATTTCAAATCTTATCTCTTTCAAATATTTTCCAAATCTTTTCAACTTCTTATCTTATCTTTTCTAATTTCAAATTTTAAAATAAAATCTTTTTCAACTCTTTTCAACTTCTATCTTATTTTTTCTAATTTTAAATTTTAAATTCAAATATTTTTCTAATCTTTTAACTTATCTTAATTTCAAATCTTTCTTAATTAATTACTTGTTTTCTCTTTCTTTCTTTCCAAAACTTCTAACTAATTCCTTTCTCTTCTATTTTTGAAAACTTCCCTTCTATTTCTCTCTCTTCTCTTTTGAAAATCACACTTTAATTTTTAAATCTTTTTAATTAATTATTTATCTTAACTCTTAATTTGTTTCTTGTTTTCAAGTTTTAAGTAATAAACAAAAAGAGAAACATTTCCTATTTCTCTTTCTACTTCTTAATATTCGAAATCTCTACTCCTCATAGCCGAATTCTTCTTCTTCTTCTTCTATCATCATTCTTCTTTCTTCTTCACATCTCACAAGAAATTCTTTATACTGTGACATGGAGACTTCTTTTCTTTCTTTCTTTGCTTTCTTTTCTTGTTTATAAGCAGGAACAGAGATAAAGAACTTTTCTTTAATCTTGATTCTGAACCTGAGAGGACCTTAAAAAAGCGTCTGCAACAAGCTAAAGCACAACACTCTAAAGGAAATCTCACAAAGATTTTTGAACAAGAAGATGAAAGCATGGCAGCCGAGCCTAACAATGAAGGAGATGCAAGAAAGGTTCTTGGTGACTACACCATACCAACTTCTTATTTCTATGAAAGAAGTATCTCCATACCTGCCACTAAAGCAAATAACTTTGAGCTTAAGCCTCAGTTAGTCTCTCTTATGCAATAGAATTGCAAGTTTCATGGACTTCCACTAGAAGATCCACACCAATTTTTATCTGAATTCTTGTAAATCTATGACACTGTTAAGACCAATAGAGTAGATCCTGAGGTCTACAGACTTATGCTCTTTTCCTTTGCGGTTAGAGACAGATCTAGAATATGGTTGGACTCTCAACCTAAAGAAAGCCTAGACTCTTGGGAAAAGTTGGTCAATTCTTTCTTGGCCAAGTTCTTTCCAGCTCAAAAGATGAGCAAAATCAGAGTGGAAGTTCAAAACTTCAGACAAAAAGAAGGTGAATCCCTCTATGAAGCCTAAGAAAGATACAAGCAACTGATCAAAAGATGTCCTCCTAACATGCTCTCAGAATAGTCTATCCTAGGTATATTCTATGATGGTTTGTCTAAGATGTCCAAAATATCATTGGACAGCTTTGCAGGTGGATCACTCCACTTGAAGAAAATGCCTGAAGAGGAAAAGGAACTCATTGAGATGGTTGCAAACAACCACTTCATATACACCTCTGAGAGAAACCCTATGAATAATGGGGCAGCTCAGAAGAAAGGAGGTCTTGAAGTTGACACTTTGAATGCCATATTGGTTCAGAACAAGATCGTGACCCAACAGCTCAATATGATCTCTCAACATTTGACTGGAATGCAAGTTACAGCTAGCAGCACTGGTGCACGAAATTGTGATCATCAATGGCGCCATCAACATGGTACGCTCAATTGCAATCTCAACTCTTTATCACAACTTCGCACAACTAACCAGCAAGTGCACTGGTTCGTCCAAGTAATAAACCTTACGCGAGTAAGGATCGATCCCACGGAGATTGTTGGTTTGAAGCAAGCTATGGTCATCTTGTAAATCTCCGTCAGGCGGATTCAAATGGTTATGGAAGATTAATGATTAAAAGATAAATAAAACATAAAATAAAGATAGAGATACTTACGTAATTCATTGGTGAGAATTTCAGATAAGCGTATGGAGATGCTTTGTCCCTTCTGTCTCTCTGCTTTCCTACTGTCTTCATCCAATCCTTCTTACTCCTTTCCATGGCAAGCTATATGTTGGGCATCACCGTTGTCAATGGCTACAGTCCCGTCCTCTCAATGAAAATGTTCAACGCGCTCTGTCACAGCACGGCTATTCATCTGTCGATTCTCGATCATGTCGGAATAGAATCCAGTGATTCTTTTGCGTCTGTCACTAACGCCCCACAATCGCGAGTTTGAAGCTCGTCACAGTCATTCAATCATTGAATCCTACTCAGAATACCACAGACAAGGTTTAGACCTTCCGGATTCTCAAGAATGCTGCCATCAATTCTAGCTTATACCACGAAGATTCTAATTAAGGAATCCAAGAGATATCCACTCAATCTAAGGTAGAACGAAGGCGGTTGTCAGGCATACGTTCATAGGTGAGAATGATGATGAGTGTCACAAATCATCACATTCATCAAGTTAAGGAACAAGTGATATCTTAGAACAAGAATAAGCTGAATTAAATAGAAGAACAATAGTAATTGCATTAATACTCGAGGTACAGCAGAGCTCCACACCTTAATCTATGGTATGTAGAAACTCCACCGTTGAAAATACATAAGAACAAGGTCTAGGAATGGCCGTGAGGCCAGCCTCCATGATCTAAGAACTAGACGTCCAAAGATGATCCTAAGATCTAAATTGATCAAAAGATTTCTAATACAATAGCAAAAAGGTCCTATTTATAGAGAACTAGTAGCTTAGGGTTTACAAAAATGAGTAAATGACATAAAAATCCACTTCCGAGCCCACTTGGTGTATGTTTGGGCTGAGCATTGAAGCTTCTATGTGTAGAGACTTTTCTTGGAGTTAAACGCCAGATTTTGTGCCAGTTTGGGCGTTTAACTCCCATTTTTGTGCCAGTTCCGGCGTTTAGCGCCCGGGCAGTCTTGAGCTGATTTGGAACGCCGGTTTGGACCATCAAATCTCGGGAAAAGTATGGACTATTATATATTGCTGGAAAGCCCAGGATATCTACTTTCCAACGCAATTGAGAGCTTGTCAATTGGGCTTCTGTAGCTCTAGAAAATCCACTTCGAGTGCAGGGAGGTCAGAATCCAACAGCATCTGCAGTCCTTTTTCTGCCTCTGAATCAGATTTTTGCTCAGGTCCCTCAATTTCAGCCAGAAAATACCTGAAATCACAGAAAAACACACAAAATCATAGTAAATCCCAGAAAAGTAAATTTTAAATAAAAACTAATAAAAATATAATAAAAACTAACTAAAACATCCTAAAAACAATGCCAAAAAGCGTATAAATTATCCGCTCATCAAGCACCCAATAAGCTTCCTCTGAAGTAGAAGCTTATGATCCTGACCAATCCATGATAGAAGAGATGAATTACATGGGAGAACTCTATAGAAACACCTATAATCTCTCATGGAGGAATCACCCTAACCTTTCATGGAAGGATCAACAGAATAGGTTCAACAACAGGCCACCATTCCCATCTTCTAAGGAACATATGGAGACTCCTAAGCAGAACCTTTCTGACTAAGTCAAAATAGTTTCCAACCTCTCTAAGACCACTCATAGCTTCATAACTGACACAAGATCCGCCATTAGAAATATGGAGGTACAAGTTGGTCAACTGAGCAATAGAATCCCTGAGACTCCTCCTAACACTCTTCCTAGTAACACTTAAGTAAAGCCAAGAGAAGAGTGCAAGCCCATCACTACTGAAGCTGAGGCCGAATCTAAAGGGAGTAATCTAGCGTTGAACGCCAATAATGAGATCCCTAATGAGCGTTCAACACCCAATGATATGCCATTCTTGGAGTTAAACGCCAGTAAGAAAGTCCTTACTGGGCGTTCAACGCCCAATGCTACACCTTTAATGGCATTTAACGGCAGTAAGGAAGACCTTACTGGGCGTTCAACGCCCAAATTGGCAGAGAAGTTGGTGTTGAACGCTAGTGAATATATCCTTACCGAGCGTTTAATGCCCAAAAAGGCACAAGAGATAGCGCTGAACACCAGTAAGGGTGCTCCTACTGAGTATTCAGCGTCCACTGATGAATTCCCTATCCAAGAATTAAATAAAGCCAAGGCTCATGTAGAGACCATAGAGGTCCCCCTTGCATGCACTCTTGCAATGCATGAGTTCTGATAAATACTCATCCTCTGATGAGGATGAAGAAACTAGGGAAGAGCAAGTTGCTCGGTACCTAGGAGCTCTCATGAAGCTAAACCCAAAGTTATTTGGAGTAAAGACATTGGAGGAAAAACCTCCAGTGCTTACTAAAGAACTCAATGCTTTGGTTAAGCAGAAGCTACCTCAAAAGCTTCCGGATCCCGAATGCTTCCTAATTCCTTGCACCATAGGCACCATGACCTTTGAGAAGGCTCTGTGTGACCTATGGTCAAGTATAAACCTCATGCCACTCCCTGTAATGGAGAAGTTGGGAATCTTTGAGGTACAAGCTGCAAATATCTCACTATAGATGGCAGACAAGTTAATAAAAAGAGCATATGACCTAGTAGAGGATGTCTTGGTGAAGGTTGATGACCTTTACATCCCTGTTGGACGCCCAAAAGGGAGCATCTGGTGTCCAACATCCAAAAAGGTGTCCCAAGCAGGCGTTCATCACCCAAGAAGCCTACCAGCACGTGGAGACACCCTTAGCTTAGCCCAAACACTCACCAAGTGGGCCCCATAAGTGGATTTTCGCACTACAAGCCTAAGCATATCATATTTCTGTAATCCTTAGTTATTAGATTAGTAAATATAGGAGAAGATCACCCTTGTTTTAGATCTTCGACAACCATAGAAAATTTTTCATATTTTCGAGTTTCATTGTACAGTATGAGCCACTAAACCTCCTAGGTTAAGGTTAGGAGCTCTGCTGAGTTTTATGGATTAATAAAAGTACTACTGTTCTATTTCAATTCGTGTTTGATTCTCTCCTAAGATGTATCTTCATTCTTTAACCTTATGAATGAGTTGAACCGTCACAAGTTATCTCTATTCTACATGGGTTCAGCGAGCGTCTTTCATCGGATATCAATAAACCATTAGCTTGATTATACATCTCTTAGACCGCTAATCTTCGACTTCGTTGGGGACTTCTCGAGACATCAGTTTAGCCGAGGTATGGAGAGATTAGGGTCTTTGTGGTAAAGGCTAGAACCAAGGCGCAACATTCTCTAATCCAGAAGATTAGACCTTATCTGTGGCATTTTGAGTAGGATCACTGATGCGTGAGCATCTTGTCTATCTTTTTCTAGTGAATTTGCATCTAATTTATTGAGTTTAATTAAGAATTAATTATATTTTAGACACTATGGATGCTATTTTGAGTTTTGTGCAATTTTATTTATTTTAGGTAGCATTCGGATGGATTTGATGAAGTTTCTGCAGAGAAAAAGAAGAAACCAAAGAGATAACCAACAAAGACCGACGCGGACGCGTAGCTCACGCGACTGCGCGGAATGGAGAAATCGCAATGACGCAATCACGTGCCTGACGCGAACGCGTGGACTGGAATATGCACAAATGACGCGAATGTGTGGACTACGCGGACGCGTCACGCGTGATCTGCAAAAATACAAATGACGCTGGGGTGATTTCTGGGCTGTTTTGATCCACTTTCTAGCCCAGAAAACACAGATTAGAAGCTGCAGAATGGACAAAGCAAGTGGTCCCCACCCATCAACTGAAATTCTGTTAATTAATTCGAATTTAAATTCAAATATTATCTTTTAGGAAAAGATATTATTTTTATTTTTAGATAATTAGATTTTAAATTAATTAGGATTAGTTATAAAAAGGGGAGACTTCTCTTCCATTAGGTAGATTACATTTGGGGGATTCCATTAGAAAATTGTATACAAATTTACATTCTACATTCCATGAGCAACTAAACTTCCACTGTTAAGGTTAGGAGCTCTGTCTATTTGTAATGGATTAATTCTTTTGATCTTTCTAATTTAATTCATGTCTTGATTTATATTTCAATAATTGTTTTCATTCTCCATTTTATGAAATATGGGTGGAACGGAAGTATGACCAATGTTCTAATTGAGTTCTTGTAAAACTTGGAAAAACTCTTTACTTGAACAACAACTTGGAAACATATTATACTAAATTTTTAATTGTTTGTATTTAATGGGATATGTGACATATAATCCCTTTATTTGTGGATAATTAGGATTCTTTTAGCATATAAACTAGAAATTGATCATCACCCCCTAATTGGAATTAATTGATCAAGGAATTGGCAGTTAATGAATTTTAGAGGAGACTAGGAAGGTCTAAGGAATTAGGGTCTAGTCATATGTAGTTTGCCATGAAATTATATCTTGCATGATTAAATTAGTTAGTAATAAAAGTTAATATGGAAAATAGATAACTCTGAGACCTTAACTGTTTTCTCAATATTTTATTCCCAACTTATTTATTTGTCTATCCTTTTGATATTCTGAGTTCAAATTTAAACCTTTTGAACATCTGAAAACCAATTTTTGCTTGCCTAACTAATCCTATCAAACGCTATTGTTGCTTGATCCATCAATCCTCGTGGGATCGACCCTTACTCATGTAAGGTATTACTTGATACGACTTGGTGCACTTGCCGATTAGTATTGTGGGTTGTAAATACAGCATCAAGTTTTTGGCGCCGTTGCCGAAGATTGATTGTGATTAACAACTATTAGTTGTTTGATTGCTTAGATTAGGCGTTTTAGTTTTAATTTTATTTAAAAAAAATTTTGCTTTAAATTTTCAAAAAAAAATTTTTTTTACGTTATTTTTTTTATTTACGTTAATTTTTTTCTTTTGTCCTTTACGTTATTTTTTTCTCTTTACTTTTCCTTTTTGTTTACTCCCCCTTTCCCTGTTTCGTTTTATTTTTTATTATTATTTGATTTTCAAAAAAAATATATATTTAATTAAATTTTAAATTTTCGAAAAAAAATGTTTTTATTATTTATTTTAAAAAAAATTTAAATAAATAGCACCAATATTTTTCTTAATTTCTAAAAATAAGTTTGGTGTCTCCCAGTTAGTTTTATTTTAATTCTTAGAATTCTGTTCTTTCTTCTTTGCTTTCCTATCTACCACATGGAGCGTTTAATCCTTTTTGGTATTTTGTGTTGAGGAAAAATAATGGAGAGAGATCACATGGGTTACTACTCACACCCGAGTAGTGATTCATATTATGGTGGATGGAGGAATTATCCAAATTTTGATTGGCAAAGTCAAAACCAAAGAAACTTCAATGCTCCATGTTCCAACTATCAAGAACTACCATCTCCATATTCGTACTAAGAACCACCACCTTTCTACCCATATCAAGAACTATCATCCTTTTACCCATATCAAGAGCCACCATCTTCCTATTCATCTCAAATACCATCAGATCTTGAGCTCCTCATGAAAGAATGCCTACATGATATAAAGACAAGTGTTAAAAATATAGAGAACTATGTGCAGGCAATAATCAAGTCACAGGAAGAGGAGCAAGCAAATTCCTTTCCAAGAGATATAATGCAAGATCCTATGGAAGAAAGTGAGGAAATCAATCAAAGGAGTTTATACTCTAGTGAACTAGAGAACTTTTCATCCTCACACATGGAACAAAAGAAAGATGCAAAAGCAAAGGAAGAAGATGCACAACCTCTCATGCCTTTGGTAAGCAATGAAGAAGAGATTGAATTAGAAGACAGCTACCAAGAGGAAGATGTTGAAATTGAGAAAGCTTGCAAAGAGGTAGAAGAATTCAAAGAAGAACACAAGGGAGTCGAGCTTGCAAAACCACCATCACCATCCAATACAACATTCAAGTGGGTAAAATTCTTATCCTTAATCCTTACTTTCCCATTTGAATATGGGCTACTAGAGACGGATGGTTAACTTAGAGCTCTTTGTGGCATTGAGAGTAAGAGGAAGATGGTTAGTGGTAAGAGTTGTCAAGCAAGGTTCAGTATGGTTGCATGCTCCAAATTGAAGTGCAAGGATTGGTGTAGAGCTCACTTGAAAGGATATAGAAGGTTGTTTGGATGTCTCTGTGAGAATTCAGATTGCTTGCCATCTAGTGAGAACAATGGTGATACACAAGAAGACGGGTGTAAAAGCAAGGTATGGGACCCTGGAATTCATTCCCAAAATCAACACTCTTGGAGCCCTGTCACTTGCTTCAACTTGCTAAAAGGCGTTATGCACCTAGTTTGGGATCCCGGTAGCCATTGGAATTACAAACATTGGTGGGGATTCCTGGATCAGTACAAGCATAAGCCACCATGACAAGGAGCTCACCACATGTCCAACTTAAGGACTTTAACTAAAAGTGCTTGGTGGGAGACAACCCACCATGGTATGATCATTTCTTTTCATTCTTAGTTGTTTTTTGTAGTAGTAGTTTTCGCATTTATTTTATTTTTATTGAGTTCTTGCTAATTTTCTGATCATGCAGCTATTTTACCTCAGGAACCGAACACCTCAAGCTAAAAAAAAGAAAAGAGAATTGTGTATCCGACGCGCAAGCGTCGTTGACGCGTACGCGTCAGAGGGGTGTGTGTGAAAAATAAATTTGACAGAGAGTTACGCAGGAGTGGTGCCAGAATGGAGCCTTTCGCATTAACGACCCCACGCGTTCGCGTTGTTTGTGACCTGCAAATTCGACGTAAAAGAGTGTTTGGACAGAGAGTTGTGCTGGCTTGGGGCAGGAAGTGTGCTAGAAGCACAAATTTGGTCACGTGGCCGCGTCAATTGCACATTTGGCCATCCACGCGTGCGCGTGCATGACGCGAACGCGTCGTATGAAATTTTGGTTCCCAAGCCATGTGAACAGAAAGTCGCGCAGGCGCGCGGCTGGCTTCGCGCGAATCACACAAAATCAAGGGCACGTGGATGCGTGCCTGACGCTAACGCGTCACTAAGAACATTCGCGACCCACGCGTATGCGTGCTGCACGCGTTCGCGTCGCTTGCGCCGCCCAGTTTTCTTTCTCCCTCTCCCAATCCTAATTCTCTCTTATTCTTTTATCTTTTTATTTTTCTCTCCTCATAATATTTATCTCTTCTATTTTTAGTTCTTATTTGCTTGAGGACAAGCAAACCTTTAAGTTTGGTGTTGTTGGACGCTGCGCTTATTGGTTTTCTGACCCAAAAGAGAGGCGAATCATCTTAATTGAGGAGCACAGCTTGAAGAATAAAGCGACCGCTATGATAACTAAGGTGGTTGAGTTTCTTTCATTTTTATTCCTCCCCCTCTTCTTCTACGTTATGTTCCAGTTTTCTGGTATTTTGCTTTGTTTGTTGCATGATCTTTTATTAGTTAGAATCATAGGATTAGTTTTCTTTTAATTGCTTTAATGCTGAAAAGATGTTTCATGTACCACTCACTGAACTTGAATCTAAAAATAAAAGAAAAGAAGTGATGTATTGCATGAGAAATTGAGTTTAATTTTAAGAATAGTCTTATTTACTTAAATGTGGTGGTATTTTCTGTGATTTTTGAATGCATGATATGAATATTGTATATTTGAATTTGAATCAAGGAATGTTGATGTATAAGGAACAGGAATTTAGAGAATTATTATGCCTTCTCTGAAATAAATAAAAAATTTAATTCTTGAAGCAAAAGAAACAGCGAAAAAAACAATAAAATAAAATAAAAGCAAGGTCCAAGGCTCTGAGCATCAATGACTAGGGAGGTCAGACATGATTAAAAGCTCAAAGAGTTGTTTCCCTAGTCATATGCTTGTGGTGTGATTGTGTCAAGTAATCCTTGAGACAGAACACTTAGAGTCGAGATCAGTTACATTTAACAGAGTATGCCAAAGGCTTTGAGCACCACTGTCTGGGAGTAACTGAAAGAAAAATCAGGACACAAAGAGAGTCCCCTAGTTAAGTGCTTGTGGTGTTTCTGTGTCAAGTAATCCTTGAGACAAAACATTTAAAGTCACGGCTAGGCTCAAGGTGCAAAGCACCAAAGAAAAATAAATTAAAGTAAATGTTGCTGTGTTCAAGGATTAAACTGAAATGTAAAGATCACAATAACAATCTTGATTCAAAGGAGAGTGAGATGCCAAACCTATTCAAGATTACAGTTATAAACCCCACTATAAAAAGAGACATGAGCTTAATCGAACTCTCATTCTCATGCAAATTCACATCATAAGCTTATATTAGTTTTGGTTGCTTGAGGACAAGCAACAGTTTAAGTTTGGTGTTGTGATGCGTGAGCATCTTGTCTATCTTTTCCTAGTGAATTTGCATTTAATTTATTGAGTTTAATTAAGAATTAATTATATTTTAGCCACTATGGATGCTATTTTGAGTTTTGAGCAATTTTATTTATTTTAGGTAGCATTCGGAGGGATTTGATGAAGTTTCTGCAGAAAAAAAGAAGAAACCAAAGAGATAACCAGCGAAGACCGACGCGGACGCGTAGCTCACGCGGCCGCGCAGAATGGAGAAATCGCAATGACGCGATCGCGTGCCTAACGCGAACGCGTGGACTGGAATATGCACAAATGACGCGAATGCATGGACGACGCGGACGCGTCACATGCGCGATCTACAAAAATACAAATGACGCTGGGGTGATTTCTGGGCTGTTTTGACCCACTTTCTAGCCCAGAAAACACATATTAGAAGCTGCAGAATGGACAAAGCAAGTGGTCCCCACCCATCAACTGAAATTCTGTTAATTAATTCGAATTTAAATTCAAATCTTATCTTTTAGGAAAAGATATTATTTTTATTTTTAGATAATTAGATTTTAAATTAATTAGGATTAGTTATAAAAAGGGGAGACTTCTCTTCTATTAGGTAGATTACATTAGGGGGATTCCATTAGGGAATTCTATACAAATTTACATTCTACATTCTATGAGAAACTAAACCTCCACTGTTAAGGTTAGGAGCTCTGTCTATTTGTAATGGATTAATTCGTTTAATCTTTCTAATTTAATTCATGTCTTGATTTATATTTCAATAATTGTTTTCGTTCTCCATTTTATGAAATATGGGTGGAACGGAAGTATGACCCATGTTCTAATTGAGTTCTTGTAAAACTTGGAAAAGCTCTTTACTTGAACAACAGCTTGAAAACATATTATACTGAATTTTTAATTATTTTTATTTAATGGGATATGTGACATATAATCCCTTTATTTGTGGATAATTAGGATTCTTTTAGCGTATAAACTAGAAATTGATCATCACCCCCTAATTGGAATTAATTGACCAAGGAATTGGCAGTTAATGAATTTTAGAGGAGACTAGGAAGGTCTAAGGAATTAGGGTCTAGTCATATATAGTTTGCCATGAAATTATATCATGCATGATTAAATTAGTTAGTAATAAAAGTTAATCTGGAAAATAGATAACTCTGAAACCTTAACTGTTTTCTCAATATTTTATTCCCAACTTATTTATTTGTCTATCTTTTTGATATTCTGAGTTCGAACTTAAACCTTTTGAACATCTCAAAACCAATTTTTGCTTGCCTAACTAATCCTATCAAACGCTATTGTTGCTTGTTCCATCAATCCTCGTGGGATCGACCCTTACTCACGTAAGGTATTACTTGGTACGACCTGGTGCACTTGCCGGTTAGTAGTGTGAGTTGTAAATACCGCATCAATCACCAAGGGAATGAACTGCAGGAGCTTCACCCTCATTCAGACTGGATGCGCACTAAACCCGATGTTCAGCCTAGAGGAAGATTGGTGGCCTCTCAGCCGGCGTTGATCACATACAGCCTGCTATAGAAGAAATTATTCACAGTTGGAGTAGATAGTAAGAATGTATTGATCTATAAGAACAAAGCATCTCCGAAGCCTTAACCATATTCTTCATTCAATTCACAACCATTAAGTAACATTATCTTTATTTTACTTTTATGCGCTTAAACAACTACATAACTTTTCTATTTGCCTAAATAAGATTTACAAGATAACCACTGTTTGATCTAAGCTGACAATCCTCCTGGGATCGACCCTGACTCACCTCAGGTATTACTTGGACGACCCAATACACTTGCTGGTTTAGTTGTAAGAAGTTAATTCCACGCACCACCTACTCTTTAAGGCTCCTAGTATTCTACGTTCTTTCAATTATTATATGTATATATATTTTATTTTAGAAGTCGTAATACCACACCACCTCTGTTTTACAACTTAAGCGTAAAGCTCTGTTGGTAGGGTGTTACACAATACATACATTGTTCGTTGAGGATTCAAACAATTCAGTAAGGATGTGACACCCCCTTTTTATATAACTGTCTATTTATTATGGTGTATTTAGTTGGTTTGAATCATAACTTTTAGCTTGCTTAACATCACTAGGCAAAATTCCCTATTCCAAATACATGTATATAGGTCCATCCAACTACTAAAGTCACTAGAATGTGAGATTGTAACTTTAGAAATATTAACAAAAGGCTTTGTGAGAACTTCTTGTATTAAGCTTTGATTCCCACTTCTAGGTTTAGTATTTGCTAATTTGGATAATACATCAGCTCATGTATTTTGTTCCATTGGCACATTTTTAGTGGAAATGGAATTAAAGAATTGTACCTCCTTTTGTACCCTTTTCAACTACTGTTGTAATAGCAGATCTCTTACTTGATATTCACCATTAACATGGGACGTTACAATCTGTGAATCACTAAATAGTGATTTCGTTGCTCCGACATCCCGAGCTAACAGTAAACCTACAAGCAAAGCTTTAGACTTAGCTTGATTGTTAGAAATAGGAAATTCAAATTTTATGGAGGCCTTAATCACCATGTCATCCCCTTTAGTTAGGATAAGATCGGTACCTCCATTTTTTACATTAGAAACTCCATCCACATGAACATCCCATTTTGGTACCTCAGAAACTAGGTGAGTCATCTCAGCTAAAAAATCAACCATCGCCTAAGCCTTAATGCAGAGTATGACTCGTATTGTATATCAAATTTAGATAGCTCTATAGACTAACTTATCATCCGACTTGCCAAGTTGGGTTTTGCAAAAAAAACTTTAATCGATCAGTCAATTTGTACTATGATTAGGTAACTTCGAAAGTACTGACACAACTGATGTGCCGATGTTAGTAATGCAAAAGCCAGATTTTCTAATTTCGAGTATCTTAGTTTAAGACCTTGAAGAACCTTACTAACAAAATACAAGTCATTGTCGTTTACTCTCATCCTCTAGTACTAAGGCTGAAGTCATAGTTTCCATAATTACAAATAAGTACAAATATAGAGGATTTTTAGGTTCTGATTTTGCTAGGACAAGGGGAGATGATAATAAATTTTTAAAGTGTTTGAAAGCTATCTCACACGTCTCTGTCTATGCAAAATCCACACCTTTCCTCATTAAATTAAAAAATGACCTCGCTTTTTCAGCTGAAGATCCTAAAAATCTTGACAATGCAGTTAACCGACCTATGAGCCTTTGCACCTTTTTAAGCTTCTGAGTACTCATCATGTCTGGTATAGCTTGACATTTCTCGGGATTATCCTCTATTCCCGTTTGGATTACTACAAAGCCTAAAAATTTACTTTCCCAAACTCTAAAAGCACATTTTTACTGGATTCAACCTCATTTGATGAAGTCGGAGGTAGTTGAAAATCTCCTACAGAACAGCAATCAAGTCGGAATCCTCTTTAGTTTTTATCGACATATCATCAATGTAGACTTTCATATTTTTTTATTTGCTGCTTAAATACTTTGGCCATCAACCTAGATAAGTGGCTCCTGTATTTTTCAAACCAAAAGACATTACAGTATAACAATAAATTCCTTCAGGAGTAGTAAAAGCAGTTTTATCTTCATCGAGCTTATCCATAGGTATTTGATTATACCCACTATAAGATCTAAGAAACTCGGAACCTGATATCCTAAGGCCGAATGTATCATCTTATCAATGTTGGGTAAAGAAAAGCAATTTTTCGGGCTGGCTTTTATTCAAATTTGTGTAATCCACACACATACATCACTTCCCATTAGATTTTTTCACCATTACAACATTAGATAGCCATGTCAAATATATTAGCTCTCTAATGAACCCAGCATCCAATAATCCTTGAACTTGCATTTTGACCTCGGTAGTTCGACCGGGTGACATCTTTCGACGTCGCTACGCAACCAGCTTAAAGGTGGGGTCAATAGCAAGTTAGTGAGATATGAACATAGGATTAATTCCATGCATATCAGAAAGTTTCCAAGCAAATAAATCTACATTATCTCTTAAGAAATCCAGAAGTTCTGAATTCAGGGGGTAAGGTAGATCCTTGTTGTTCATAGTATATTTTCGCAACATCGTCAATTTGGAATCTTTTCAAATTTTCATTGGGTTTTGATCTTAGTTTCTCTTGAACTCGAAAATCCAAGTCGACTAAGAACACTCTAGTAGGATCTTTGGCTTTATCCCTCAAAGTCAAACTTGCGTTGTTGCACCTTTAGAGAAGCTACCCTATCTCCACCGATAGTAGCTATCCGACCTTCAGAGATCAAGAATTTCATAACTGAGAATTTAGTTCATATGAATGCACAGAGGTCATTGATTGTCTTCCTTTCAAGGATCACATTATAAGCTGTTGAATCCTTTAGGACAACAAACTCGGCTCGTACCATTCGGATATCAGCACCTTTTGATGTAGTAACCCTCGACCGACTACTCCAGAAAGATGTGGTTTTAGGTGTTGATCCTTTAGCCCCAATGCATCAAAAGCATTCTTGAAAAGCAAATTTGAATATTTTCCGGTATCAATCAAAATTTCTTCACAATCCTATTCTCCAATCATGCAGTGCGCACCAAAAGTTCATCATCCGATGTGGTATACTGAAAACTATCTACTATGAACTGCACAGCTAGGATACTAGTCACTTTTCAGAACTTTTGAGTTTACAATTTTTAATATCTCTTTTTATGGCATTTCTAAACTTGGAAATCCATTTTTATCCACAACCACGTTCACAACGACTTGAGTGATAACAACTACTTGTGAAAATTAATATCTCATATCAGTAATTGACGATAGTAAATAACAAAGAATCTTATTAATAACTACATTGACTAACAAAAGTAAATATTAAAAATTATATTGTATATTAAATTTTTAAAGACTAAAATATTTACCTTTAAAATTTAAAAAGTTGATTTTGGATAATTAGTCTCTATATTATTTCCCAAATTCGCTAACATACAAATACTTAGATAATAACAAAGATAACTATTACAAATCAACCGTGATAGAAACTTAAAAAATAAATGCCAATTAAATACTTAAGAATCGGAAATAAAAGAATCAACTTTATAAAACTAAAGTATATGATTAATATTTTTCCTTGTCCTACCATATTTAATTTTCATTGTATTCAGACTAGATTTGACTTTGTCTATGATATTGAAGGATAGGTAGTAGATTATTACTCCGAAATAAAAACTAAACCAATGATGTTATTTCCTTATCTTTGATGAAAATACAAGCCAGTTCCTTAATCTTGGAATCTCCTCTAAGGAATTTATGTCTATGTAGGAAAGTTTCAAAAATCTATATTCTTTGTTCCGGTGGCCACAATGTGACACATATTTACTGTAGCTTCTTAGTTCAGCTAAAAATTGGTGTAACTGAGAATATATATACACACTTAATTAATAAGTCAATATTTTTCAATTAATATCACCTAATTTTTTCAAAATTATTTTTTAAATTTTAAATTCTTTCAAAAAAAATGAATTAAGAAAAAAGCAATTTTACAATAATAAAATAAATTGACTAATATTAAGTATTAACTAATTAAAAATTAATTTTCAATATATGAAGAAGACAGGCTGTGTGGTGTGGAAGACTTGGACTGGCAAGTATTTGAGAGGGGTCACTTAATCACTTTGTTGGTACTTTGCCTGTAGGTGTAGCCATGCTTTCCCTTCTTCTATATTCCCTAACCTGTCCCTTTCTCTCTGCAATTTGAAATCCCACCTAAAAAGATAGATCAGAATGCCCCACCAGAGCGCTTTCTTAGAAGCACAAAACTAGATGTGTGTGTAATGTATATATATAGATGTAGATTTGTTCCACTCATCTTTGGTTGATTTTTCCACGTACTCAATTGAACCAATGAATGACTAATTTAGCTTGTACCAGAAAACTTGAAAATGGATTATTTTATGTCAAAAAATATTGCTGTAATTTGATTATGGATTTGAATCCTACAAATACAATTCTTTCATTTGAATTAAATTGAGTTAATTCATTTTCTTATGATGAGATTTGAATATATATTGATAGTTCAATTGAAATAAAAAAAAATCTAGTGTTACATAATATATATTATTCATAATCATCATATTGCATGCATATACTAAATGTTAATCATTCTATCAGTCATTCGTATAAAATATATATTAAAATATAAAATATATATTAAAAATAAATTAAATAGTATAAATATTTATATATAAATATATAATACTTAGTTTAATGTCAGATTTTGTTTCTACAAGTAATAAAAAAAATAAATAATTTAATGCTATTAAATATAATTTTATACTATTAAAAATATAAATAATAATTAATTAATAACTACAAATTATAAAATTTATTAGTTCCTAACACTCTCTTAATTCTTTTATTCCTAATCAAGCAATATGAAAAACTCGCATGAGAGCGGATGCACACTTTTCTTAATGGATTCAAAGAATGTTTTCATAATTTGAGGATGACTTGCTGGTGCTGCCAACAGTAGTTGTTGCATACATGATGAGGTCATATGGTCTTCCCCTATATATATATCGCGCAAATAGGAATACTGATTTTTTATTTTTGCTCTCAAGGCCCCAACAACGACATGGATAAAGGCTTTTGCTTCAATCAAACCTCAAAGCTAAGGTTGGCCGAAAAGACACTTTATTTATAGTCTAATTTTATTATGATATTTGCTGCTACCTGCCACCATGTGTTAAAATTTTATTCTATTTATAGTGTAATTTATTAATATAGATATTAGTTTAAATGGTATTATAATTAATAAAAAAATTTATTTGTTAACTGTATTGACAGTTAATTTGTTCTTTAATAGAGAGAATATAACTGTTTACAAAAAAGTATAATTTAAATTTCACTATAAGAAAATAAGTTTTCTGCCACGTTTTTAAAACGTGTCGAAAAGTACTAAAGAACGTGCCGATAGCTTTTCACCACGCTTTTTGAGCTATTGGTACGCTTTTGAAAGGGTCACATCCGCCAGCGTGTCAATTGCTCTATCGCCACGTTTTGTGGATCTATCGGCACACTTTCTTTTTTGGTACGCTTATATCTCTTGCCACGCTTAAAAGCGTAGCCATAGGTGTTAACCTATAGCTACGCTTTAAAAGCGTCCGAAAAATTCACATATCGCCACGCTTTTGAAGTGTGCCCAAAAGGTTGGTTTTGGGTACACTTCAAAAGCGTGCCAATAGAGAAATATAAGGTTACGCTTTTAAACGTACCTAGAAATGAACCTATTGCCACGCTTTAAAATCGTGGCCTATTCCTTTGTCAAATTAAAAAAAATATAAGGTATAAAAGAATTGATTTTTTATTAATTTACATGAATATAATTAAAAATTACAATTCTATAACAAAACTAATAATTGAATTAGGACAAAATAAGTTTATCATTAGAACTTAGGAGGATAGCGGCGTTCACGGGACAGGGAGGACAGTGACGCTCACAGGACGGGAGAGTGGGACGCAGATGTTCACAGGACGGAGACGACATGACGAGGAGGACACGCCTTGGATCGAGACCGTAAGACGTGCGAGTTTGCGATGGCGTGTGCGAAGGGGATTCTGTGCGACGGCGTGAGGCTGTGAGCGACGGCGGTTCTAGCGTGTGCGAGGAAGAGAAGAGAGTGACGGAAGAGAAAATTAAAAGGCAGATAAGAGAGCGAGAGAAGATACTTAGGGAGTTAAGGTTCCACTGAAGGGAGAGGGTGATTTAGATTTAGGGTTTCTCTCTGGTGCCGCGCTGTAGGAATAAGGGTTTTGTTAAAAGTGATAAAAAATTCAAATTTTTTGTGAAAACTTTGTGGCCACGTCTTTTAGGAGTGCCAAAAGAGTTAGAAATAATCGGCATGCTTTAAAAACGTACCAATAATAAAAATATTTTGCCATGCTTTAAAAGTGTGCCTGTTTCTCTTTATGGCCACGTTTTTGAAGCGTGACAAAAAAAAGCGTAGCCAAATTACTAATAAGTTGCCACCCTCATTAAAAGCGTGCCTGTTTCACTCTATGGCCACGTTTTTGAAGCGTAACAAAACAACGTGGCCAAACCACTAAACAATTGCCACCCTCATAAAAGCGTGGTCATTGACCACTTTTGGCCACGCTTTTAAAGCGTGGCAAGAAAAAAGTATGCTAACAGACCTGTTTTCTTGTAGTGTCCCGATTTTAATTATCATGATAGATATTCTAGTTCCATCCAAAATTAGTAATTCAAGAATTAGAAATTTCAAATCGAATTAAGAATATATATGACAATAAATAGGAATACATAAATTAGTAGATTTATAAAATAACTAACATGTAAAAATTTTCTTCTGCCTAGTCATTATTATCTGAAGAAGCACAAACAATTTTTGAATCCAAAAAAAATTCAAATTTGTTACTAAATTTTAAAATTACTTAATATCATTTAGAGAACTTATACTTATTTTAGAATTGTGAGTATTTAATATTTCTAATGCAAAAATAATTTTAAAATTTAATTAAGAAATCCAAATAAAGAGAAGAGAGAATAATGGTAAATATCCCTGAAAAACTTTGTCGAACTACTATGACTTGAATGTCGTCGATTTATTTCATTGGTAGTGAAGTAAGGGCTAGCCATAGCCTTGGCTTCGATTTTGCATTAATTCAAGAAAAGAAAAAGAAGAATAAGGTTGTATTATGTTTGGCCGGTTTTTCTTTTTGTCTTTAACTGGATTTCTGTTTTAAATATTGTTATTCATTTGTTTGAATTCAAAATTGCTACAAAATTACAAATTTTGTTTTGAGTGAGTGTTGAACTTGGATATTCTATTTTTTTAAATAAAAAAGTTTAGCCATTGGAA
This sequence comes from Arachis duranensis, assembly GCF_000817695.3. Taxonomy (NCBI): domain Eukaryota; kingdom Viridiplantae; phylum Streptophyta; class Magnoliopsida; order Fabales; family Fabaceae; genus Arachis; species Arachis duranensis. The sequence continues at coordinate 43,688,125 of NC_029774.3, forward strand.
CATATTCAATCTTAATATATTTTTTGTTGCTATATCTATTTATGTGATAATAATGATTATATTTGCATGTAATAGAAATTCTTTCGTTGTTTATCATATTGTAATTAATACTAATTTATTAAGGAGTAACCACAACATTCTTGATAATAATTGTATTTAAAGAAATCACATAAAAATTAATATGATATATTTGTAATTGTTGTGAATGATATAGTGAACTTACCCACACAAATTTATTGTTATTCACATATAATTAGGTCAAAATAGAAAATAACTTTTACTTTTTAATTAACCCACAAGTATTAAGTATTATTTTATTTTCTAATTTCAATATTTTAGTCAATATAGTGAATATATATTTATGTGTTAAAATCTTTTTTCACAGATAGATTTTAATGACATTGTGGTTCATATTTATGTTGATATGACTTGCATTGGTATGTATTATCATATGTTATGGATTTTGATGTGCTTATTTAAAGTTCAGTAATGTTAGCATAATTTATTATTTTCAGTAGCAATGATATCTGAAATTATATCTAAAGTTCATTTGTTAAGTGGTGATAACTATAATGAGTGGAAAGTTAAGGTTTCTGTCACTTAGGGTATGCAAATCTTGACTATGTTTTTTGTAGGGAAGAGCCTCCGACACCTACTGATGCTAGTACTCAAACCGAGGTAGCATTATACGAACGGTGAAACAAATCTACCCATTTAAGTATGATGTTTATTATATTTTGTATCTCAGCTAGTATCCATGGTTCAATTCCTGATTGCAAAAATGTCAAGAATTATATAAAAGCTATTGATGAACAATTTGATTCTTTTAGTAAGGCACTTGCAAGCACCTTAATGGCACAATTGTCATCCATGAAGTTTACCGACGTAAGGGGTGTGCGTGAGCATATCACGAGGTTGAGAAACATAGCAACACAACTAAAGACCTTATAGGTTGAGATCTTTGACTTATTTCTAGTGCATCTTATTCTGAATTCTCTTCTTGTCCAGTACGAACTTTTTAAGATTTCTTACAACACACATAAAGAAAAGTAGTCCATCAATGAATTAATGGTAATGTGTGTACAAGAGAAAAGAAGGCTAGTTCAAAAATTTGGTGAAAGTGCACTGTTGGTAACAAATGAGAATGGTAAGAAGCAAGCTCATAAGAAAAAAGGAAAAGGTATTGCATCCTATCCTATGAAGAAATAAGGTGCATGATGTTTCTTTTAAAAAAAGAAAGGACACGTGAAAAAGGAGTACCCAAAGTTTAAGGCTTGGCTTGAGAAGAAAGATACTAACTTTTGTGATCTTATTCCTTCAGTGTGTTTTGAATCTAATTTTGTAAAAATATGTCATGACACTTGGTGGATTGATTCTGGTGCTAAAATTCAAATTTCAAATACCATGCAGGTTTCATAAGGAAAAGAAAACCGATAGGAAGTGAATTGAGCATCTATATAAACAATCGAATGCATTCATGTGTGGAAGTTGTTAGAACATTTCGGCTTATAGTAAGTACTGGTTGTATTTTAGATTTAGAAAGAACTTTTTATATTCCATATTTCTCTAAGAATTTGATTTCTTTATATAAACTTGTAAAATAAGAATTTTGTATAATTTTTTACGATGATACTGATGATATTATTAAAAATTCTAATCTTATTAGATGTGATACTTTAATTGGTGATTTATTTAAAGTCCATTTATTTAATAATATTTCATCAGGTTTAATGATTATATATGGCAATGTTATGAATGAAAAATCCTCCATGTTATGATACTGTAGGTTAGGACACATCTTCATTGAAAGAATAAAGAAATTAGTAATTAATGGAGTTCTTAAACCTCTAAACTTTACTGATGTTGATATTTGTGTAGATTGTATTAAGGGCAAGCAAACCAAAAAGTCTCAAAAAGGTAGTAAGAGGAGTTCTGACATACTAGAAATAATTTACACTGACATATGTTGTCCTGATATGTCCTCAAATGGTCAGAAATATTTCATCTCCTTTATTGATGATTATTGACGATATATGTATCTTTATATGCTTCATAATAAATATGAGGCATTAGACGATTTTGAAGTTTATAAAGCTGAAGTAGACAAATAATGTGAAAAGCAAATTAAGATAATGAGATCAGATAGAGATGGAGAATTCTACGAGAGATATACTGAAAATGGACAAGTACCTAGTCCATTTGCAAAGTATTTTCAAGAGCATGGTATTGTGACACAATACATCATGCCTGGCACACCAAATCAAAATGGTGTAGCTGAAAGAAGATATCGAACTTTGCTCGATATGGTGATTAACAACTCCAATCTTCCTTTATCCTTATAGAATCAAACCCTTAAGATAGACGCATATATATTAAATAAAGTTCTAACCAAGGCAGTTGCTAAAATGCCAATTGAATTATGGAAGGGTTGAAAACCTAGTTTGAATCATATACGCATTTAGGGTTGTCTTGCTGAAGTTCGGATTTATAATCTACAAGAAAGGAAGTTGGACCCAAGGACGATAAGTGCCTATTTTATAGGTTATGCAGAAAAGTCTAAGGGTTACAGGTTTTATTGTCCCTCCCACTCAAGTAAAATAATTAAATCTAGAAATACAATATTTTTAGAGCATGATGTGGAAAGTGGGAGAAATCGTTCTCTTAATGTTGTTAAGAAAACTTCTCTATGTACAAGAGTAATTATTCAATATAATGCCCATACAGATAGGGTCAATGTAGAACAACCTATTACTGATGCTTCACATCATGAAGATAATATTCTAGTATATCATATGGGGGAGGATCAAACTCTACATAATGAAAGTATTGTTTAAGAACATATTGTTCAAACTCTTAAGAAGAGGGAGAACCTGTTATGCCACTACTTTTACAAAAGTTCAATGATGAAACATTAAGAAGATCAACTAGAATAAAAAACTTACAATTTCCAATGACTATGTAGTTTATCTTGTTGAGTTTGACTATGATGTTTGTGATGAAAAAGACTCAACGACATTTTCACAAGCAATTGAAGGTCGTAATTTTAATTTCTGGCTAGATGCTATGAAGGATGAAATGCATTCTATGGCAAATAATCAAGTTTGAGATCTTGTAAAATTGCCTGATGGGAAAAAGACTATTGGCTGTAAATGGGTCTTTAACACGAAGAAGGATTCATCAAATAATATTGAACAATACAAAGCTCGACTTGTTGTCAAAGAATTTACTCAAAAGGAAGGAGTTAACTACAGGAAAATCTTTCCTTCTGTTTCAAAGAAAGACTCTTTCTGCATCATTATGGTATTGGTAGCGCACATGGAATTGCATCAAATGGATATAAAAATTGTTTTTCTTAATGGAGATTTGGAAGAAGATGTTTATATGAGACAACCCGTAGGATTTATCTCAAGTGTTGGTAAGCAGTTGGTTTGCAAGCTTAAGAGAGCAATGTATGGTCTTAAGCAAACTTTCCGACAATGGTATTTAAAGTTTCACGATGTGACTTCTTCATTTGGATTTATTGAGAATATTTTTTATCAATGTATATATCACAAGGTTAGTGAGAGTAAGATCATATTTTTTCATCTGATAGATGGATGACATTTTGCTTGCAACAAATGACTTAGGATTGTTACATGAGGTGAAATAACGTTTTCTAGACATTTTGATATGAAAGATACGGATAATGCATCTTATTCATTGGCATAAAGATTCATAGAGATAAACTTAAAGAAATTTTAGGATTATTTCAGGAAACCTATATTAATAAAGTTCTTGAGATGTTTAAAATGCAAAATTGTTCACCAAGTGTTGCATATGTTGTAAAAGGTGTCAAGTTTTGCTTAGATCAGTATCCCAAAAATAAACTTGAAAATAAACAGATGCAAAATATTCTTTATGTTCTAGTCATTTGAAGCCTAATGTATGTCCAGGTTTGTACAAGACCTGACTTTACTTTTGTTGTTGGCATGTTAAAAAGATATCAAAGTAATTCAGGTATTATTCATCGGAGAGCAGCAAAGAAGGTTTTAAGGTATCTTCAAGGGACCAAGGACTTCATGCTTATATATAGAAGAACTGATAATTTAAAAATTGTTGGATACTCAAATTCATACTTGGCGGATGTGTTGATTCTAAGAAATCAACTTTAGGATATATCTTTATGCTTGCTGATGGAGCAGTTTCTTAGAAGTGTGCAAAACAATTACTTGTAGCCATTTCTACCATGGAAGTCGAGTTTATTGCTTGTTTTGAGGCTACATCATAATGTGTTTGGTTGAAAAATTTTATCTCTGTGCTTAAGATTATGGATTCTATCTCTAGGACATTTAGATATATTGTGAAAATTTAGTTGCTATATTTATGGCTAAGAATAATAGAAGTAGTAGTCGAAGTAAGCACATCGACATTAAGTAATTAGCCATTAAAGACCGAATTAGGTCTAATGCAGTGCAGATAGCGCATATTATTACTAAACAGATGATAGCTGATCCTTTAACAAAAGGCATGTCACCAGATTGTTTAAGGATCATGTTAGTAGTATGGGTTTATATTCAGTAACGTCACTTATATGACTTATATGGGTTTATATTACTAAATAGATGATAGCTTATGTTGTATTATTATATGATATATTTGGATATGAAATTTTTATTATTATTATTTTCCATTTGGTTAGTATATGTGCACATATATGATTGAGAATGACAAATAAAATTTAGTGAATGATCTAGAATAACCATTGGGCTTATTCATACAGAAATACCATATAAAGAGTTTATTCAATTAGGAGATGTTACATTATAATACATGCAAGGTAATACTCGATTAATGAGGACCTACCGCTATGATTTGTGTAATTTGTCTTAATTGTTTAAGCATAGTATATAATTACTAACTAAATGTAATAAATATTGGACCAAGTAAAAGAATGTTAGAATTTTATTCTATTTGTGGTCTAATTTGTTAATATAGATATTATCTAGTGGTATTGTAATTATTAAAAAAATTTATCAATTAACTCTATTGGCAGTTGGTTTGTTCTTTGATGGAGAGAATATGATTGTTCACAAAAGGTATAATTTAGGTCTCTAATTCTAATCATCATGACAGACATTCTAGTTCCATCCAAAATTATTGGTTCAAGAATTGGAAATTTTAAATTGAATTAAGAATATATGGTAATAATTGGAGGTACGTAAATTACTAGTTTTGTGAAATAACTAACACTATGTCCATCTATGCATGAAGAGGATATTTGTAGCGCTTTCTCCAAATTACACTAGATATAGTAAAATATAATTTTGATCAAAGGTATTTTATTGAAAATCATGTATTACAGGATAAAGTTAGAAATTAATTTTTAGATAATTCTTAAAGTTAGTATAGTTAACCAAAACGATGGTTGCAATAACATATAAAGATATGGGATAGTTAATTTGTTTGGTTGTAATAAGGTATAAAGATACGGGTTAGTTGTTTTATAAAATTAATAAATTGCTAATGCTTGAATTTTGCAACTTGCAAAAAATCAAGAAACAATTATGCATATATGTCTTGCAGATAAAGAACAATTTAACGTCACAACTTACAAAATGTATAGAAACAATCACATATTATTTATGGTAGAAAAAAGAGCTGACAAATACTTTTTGCAACCAACAAACATCTCTAGAAGAGACATGTGCCATGCATACCATAGGAGTGGTGTACATTGAAATTTGATATTTGTGTAAATAATTTAATACATTTTGTATAACCATGCTATTTGCCTCGTCTCCATCCTCATTATATGAATTATTTGGTAGTTAGCTTCAAACTCCTTTTCGTTATCATTATTATTTTCATTCTAGTTTATTTCTCTATCTTTATCTTTATCAATATCAAACTCATCTTCAATTTCATTCGTAGCTAACTATACAAACTTAACATATAATTCTATCATTGACACTTAAGCTTAAGTCTGATGATAGGTCAAAAATAGTTCTTGCATAAGTACTTTATTAATAACGAGCATTTTATGAAACTATACTAACCTACCAAATGCTATAACTAGGTGCTTGTATAAATTACTACTCACCTTCTTTGAAAAGTGGCTTTGTATATTTTGACAAAAAGTAATTGGCATCTCAGCAAATATTATAGTGCAAAAAATAACAAAAAAAAGAAAAAAACTAGACTTTCACACTCAAATCTCACACCTTTATGTGTATGTGATATAATCTCATCCTTATAAAACACTTATAAACTCACACTAGCTTTTATTTCTTTTTCCTTTCATCTTACAAATCCACTATTTCCTTCTTCTATAAAACTATCTTCTTATTATAGTGAAACTTGGGTAGCATCATCATTTTAGTTGTATTTATATTCAAAGGAATTTTTCGCAACCTACAAAATATAAAAAATAATAGAAAAAACAAAAATATTTTTTGCAACTTGCAAAATATTAAAAAAAGTAAAAACTTTTTTGTCACAACTTGCGAAATATTAAAAACAAATCACAACTTGTAAAATGTAAAAAAAAAAACACAAATTACTTTTTACAATTTGTACAATGTAAAAGAAAATACTTTTCACATCTTACATTAAACTTTTTTACCAAAATCTATTAAGGGTGATGTAATCATTGAAAGCCAAGATCAAGGTCAAGATTAAGAATTGGTTAGCAATTAGTTATTTACTGAATTAGTTATGTTAGTAGGTGCTTTAGAGTTAGATAAGCCAGTGGCATATGTGTATAAATTGCTCTCTACCTTCACTTTCAATCACTTAAGAGTTGTAATTACTTCATTTTTATCAATGTCATTCTATATGCAATAATATAAGAGCTCAATAGCTTTCTATTCAAGTAACTATTCTTGCAGCATTTCTTCTGCAGAGTTCATAAGTTTTGCATCTATTATATGATATTCTTTGTTTTTTTCTAATCCAAGAAATCCGAGTTTGGAATTCTAAATGGTATCATGAGCTTTTGGGTTATAAGTTATGGATTCTCCCTCAGTGAATTCCGCTCCTGCAAATTTACATCCATCCAATTTTATAAACAATAATAACAATGATATCATCAACAATCTCAATTTTCCACCACACCTTCTGAATTCTCATTTGTTCACTCCTATTGGAGACAAGCTTGGAGAGCGCAATCATAAAACATAGGAGCAACAAGCCTTGGCCACAATTCATGATCAAGACTTAGAAGGTCATTTTTATTTTGCAAAAGTTCCTTAGCATTATGCTTCTTTAGAACATCAACAATCTAGTGTTGAATCTGCTGTTTACAAACAACAGCTTCAAGATTACTACGATCTTCAATCATGGTTGCTGGCATCTATTGATACTGATTTCAAGAATAAGATGGTTGGTTGTGTCTTTAGTTATTAGATTTGGCACAAGATTGAAGAATATTTTGCTCAATTAACAAAGCATCGAGTTAAACAATTAAAAGCACAACTCAAGAATATCAAAAAACATGAATTATCATATTTTAATTATGTTCGCAAGATCAAAGGAATTACATATTCTCTTGTAGCCCTTGGCTATCTTTTAACATCAGAGGAACACGTTGATGCTCTTCTTGAAGGGCTTAAAGAGGAATATCAAATGCTACTTTCTACTATTCGTGTAAAGCCAGAAATATATAATCTCTATGAAGTTGAAACTATAATCATGTTGATAAGTTTTGAAAGCCTGACAATTCTATTGTTCAAGCACATCTTACTCAAGGATTTTTCCCATCAATTCCATCTCCTGGACGTGGTTTTCGGGGTAGGTGTGAAACAGCTCTGCCATGAATGTTTGAGCTGGGTGAGAGTGTGTGAACATGATGTGATTAGAAAAGAAAATAGAAAGAAAATGATGAGACAATAAGAAAGATATGAACAAGGCTGCACATTCTGTTATAGTGGTAAATCGCAATGCAATCAATATATCAAAAATGTTTACATAGAAGTAAAAGAATGAATAAAAAGAATGGGTAGACTAACTCTAGTTGGCTAACTCTAGTAAATGTACCTGAGGCTAACAACCACTAGTAAAAAATAACATGACTGCACACTAACTACCACTATCATACACAAATGCACAACTTGGATTGGTGACAGCACTAACAACCACTAACATCGCCCCGCAAGCTTGGAATATGGAAATTGATCATTCCAATCTTGGAGTTAAACGTGTAGAATGAGGTTGGAGCTAGGAACTTGGTAAAAATATCAGCCACCTGATGTACTAAAGAAATTGGCAGAAGTTTTAAAGAACTACCTTGTACCCTGTCACGAACTATGTAACAATCAATCTCAATATATTTTGTACGCTCATGAAAAAGAGATTTGTTGCAATATGAAGAGCAGATTGATTGTCATGGAAGAGGATAAATGGTTCAGGGAGCTTGTAGCCAAAATCATAAAGAAGATAAATGAGCCAAATACCTTTACATGTGGCAAGAGCAAGAGCTATATATGCTGCTTTAGCTGAAGATCGAGCAACTACAGATTTTTTCTTGCTTTTCCAGCTTACAAGGACGAACTCAAGAAGAAACAATATCTAGAAATAGAACGACATGTGTTAGGACAAGTGCCCCAGTCTGAGTCTACATAACCAGTGAGTTTTAACTCACTCTTTGAATCAAAGAGAAGACTGACAGCTGGTGAACCTTTGAGGTAATGGAGCACATGAAAACCAGCTTGAAAGTAAGAATCAGCGGCACAATCAAGATATTGGCTAAGTTTGCTTACTGAAAAGCAAATATATGGCTAAGTTTGCTTACTGCAAAGCAAATATATTAGTCTTTGATATGATGTGAGATCAGTTAAGGGAGTTCCTGAAGATTTGGACAAAGCTTTGGAATTGTTAATTGTGGAAGAAGACAGTTTGGAATCAACGAGACCAAATTCTTTAAGCAAGTCCAATGTGTATTTGCATTGCTAAAGGGAAATTCCAATATTGCTTCTTGCAACCTCCATTCCGAGAAAGAATTTCAATTCCTGAGGTCTTTTATACTGAACTAATCATTAAGGACCTTCTTCACAAATTAAATTTTAATTAGATCACTCCCAGAGAGTACCAAGTCATCAATATAGACTAGGTGGCAGTGAACTTACCATTCACCGATTTAGTGAAGAGAGAGTAATCACTTCGTGATTAGTGATAGCCCGACTTGACCAAAGTGGCACAAAGCTTGCTATTCCATTGTCTAATAGCTTGTTTCAACTCATATAGGCTCTTTTGAAGCTTGCAAACTGAATTAGGAAGAGCTAAGAGGCTGGATGGGACTTTCATGTACACATCAACAAGGTCTCCATGAAAAAAGGCTGTGTTAACGTCCAACTGATGAAGGAACCAGTTTTCCCTTGTGGCTATAGTTAAGAGAATCCGAAGAGTGGTCATCTTGATGACTTTACTAAAAGTATCAAAATAATCAAATCCGACAGTTTAGGTAAAGCCTTTAGCCACGAATCTTGCTCTGTGTCTCTCAATTGTTCTGTCCGGTTTGTATTTAATTTTGAAAACCCATTAGCACCCTATAGCCTTCTTGCCTCTGGGGAGAGAAGTAAGGACCCATGTCTTTGTTTTCTCAAGAGCTTTCTGTAAGAACCGCGATTAATTAATCGTTTAATTAAATAGATAAATTGTCCAAAATAGGATCTAAAAATTTAAAATGTTAATTAGAAAATTCAAATATGATTTTTGGACTCAGTAGATTTTTCTGAATTGGAAAATGTAATTTTCTTTGAAAAATTGTGTAAAAACGCGAACCGATAAATTAACCGACAATACCGGCTTAAATTTGTTCGATACTGTGCGAGAATAATAAAAACAGTAGAAAAAATTAGGAAATAAATTAAAATTAAAAACCAGGCACTAATTTTAAAGATTTGGCCCGAAATTAGGCCAAACGGGCCAAAAACACTAACGGTTTGGACCAAGCCCAAGTTGGGCCCAAGCCTAACATATATAGCCCCTTAATTGAACCCATTCATCATCATAACACCCTAACACACCACCATAGCAGCTGCAAGTGAGAAGAGAGGAGAAGAGAGTGTTATTATTCACTGCTAACTTTCGGTGGCCATAACTCGAGTTACGGTGCTCTGATTCGCAGGCCGTCAGCGGCTACGTGAAGCTCTTGACGAGTCCGTTAGTTATATCTAACCTGTGTAGGTAATATTTTGAAACTTCCCCTCCTCTCCTCTTCCCTAAGAAATTCGAAAATGTGGGTGTTGGTTTTGAGTGAATATTTGTGTTTTGATTGATTAGGTGGTATCTAAGATTGGGCTATTGGTGGTTTGTATCCCAAACACCATCAGAGAAGGTAAGAAAACTCTTTACCTTGTTAATTTATGAAATTGATGAACCCTGGGTATTGATTTGTAATAAATAATGTATGTCTAGCTTGAAATTGTGATTATTGGGGCATTGGTTCTTGAATTGGTGGCTTGTTGGTGAATTGAGACTTGTTGGAATTAAATCTTAGTGTATAGCACATATTGGGAATCGGACAAGCTATGGTTTCAATTTTCTCAATATAATATGTAATATCTGTGGACACTTAGGCTAGTGGACCATAGGATAGGATTGAAATTGAATGTTGATGATTATGATGTATGATGACTTTGAGTTTATGTTGCATGATGATGGATTATTGATGTTGTGCTAAGATTGATGTTGGGTGACTATTATGATAATGATGGGTGGTAAGTGATAGATTTGTGTATGAGGAATTATTGATGTGTGATGTTGTTGTGCATTGTTTGAGAGATTAATGAATTAATTGATGATTTGGTATGGAAATGATAAAAATGTGAATTTTAGGTTGTGGAATACATTGGAGGATATGTGAATATGATCTAGGTACATTAGGACTGTTTTGAATGTGGAATAAGTGATTTTGGATGGAGAGTTTGGTAAAATTGAGGTTTAGAGATTTTTGGTAAAAATGGATTTTGGGTGAACTTTAATGGATCATATATTGAGCTAAGGTTTTTGAAATTGAATGATTTTTGTATCAAATTAAAGATAATTCAAAGAGCTTTAAAAAGGTATAGATTTTGTAGAAATAGGAGTTTTGTAGAAAAAGATATGATCATCGAAAGTTGGTGTTAGAAATTTGAATTCCGTGATATTACAGAATTTGTGATTTCTAATTTGTATGCGCACGCACACTGCTGTGCGTGCACTCTGAACAGTGGCTATATTTTGACTTATGCGTACGCACAGCCTTGTGCGCAGCACACGCTATGAATTTTTGAAAACGTGCGTACGCACACTCTGATGTGCGCACACACCCTGTGAAGTTTGCAAGTTTTGCGTACGCACAACCTTGTGCGCACATACACGTTGGGAAGTACGTTCTGCTGGGAGCAATCGCACGTTTCTATGTGTGCACTCAACAAGGAAAATTTCACCTTCTGTGCATACACACAACCCTATGCGTACGCACACTTTGAGAAACTCTTCTGGGAGTGCGTATGCACAAGCCCATGCGTATGCACACTTCCCTGTTTTTCAATAAAAACTTGTTAACTATTTTACCTTCCCGACAAACTTGTAAGCTTCCATAACACTTATTTAAGATTCTTTAACTTGAATTTAGGCTTGGAGACATAGAGAATACCATAATTAGGTTATTTAGACAAATTCAGGTAAAAAGTTTAGAAAATGGAGGTGTAAGTTTCTGGAGTACTGAGGAAGGATTTGTTAAGTGAAATGACGAAGTACTGCAGTAAATTGAGGTAATGAGTTGTGGAAATTATTAATTGATGATGGTTGAGACGAGTCAAGGACTCAGAGTGGAATGATGGATTACTGATGTACTGAAAAAAATGATTTATGAAATCCACTGCTATACTATTTCATACTAAGATTGTTGAGATGCTATGCATCTGGCAAGGATGGTTGGTTAATCCCACTTGTCGAGGTCGTGGCGGTGGCGTGAGAACGATTGGTTAATTCTGCTTATGTTAAGATGTGAGGTCTGTGGCAAGAGTATCCCGCTCGTATCATTTCGAAACCATTAGAGTGTGCAGGCACTATATTCTGGACCGTGTTTCGGGCAGGATATCTTGGGGGTTTCCATTCTGAGAGCAAAGGGCGACATCTCCATGGAAATGTGTTGGGTTGGCAGTTAAACTGACGATGTGATATCACAGCCAAATAGGACAAGCATTCATCATGCGCATCTTCTATCTGTTTGTTTGCTTTGCTGACTTGAATTGTGATAAACCCTGATTTCGTAGTTTATCTTGTGCTTAATTTGGGGGATTTTATCACCTTTTCCTACATTTATTCAATGAAATAGCATGATTTTGCAATTCTCCCTTGATTTTTGCTTAAATGTAAAAACATGCTTTTTAGGCCCTTAAATTGATGATTTTAACTCACTTTAATTCCATTCGATGCCTTGATATGTTTGTTGAGTGATTTCAGGTTCACAAGGTAAGTATTGGATGGAAGAAATGAGTAGAAAAGCATACAAAGGGGAGAATGCATGAAGAAACAAAGATTGGGAATGAATGCATCAAAGGACGCGCACGCACACAAGGCGCGCACGCGCACAAGTAGTCTCGCCTATAGACGTGCACGCGCACATGGCGCACACGTGCACATGGCGCGCACACGCCAATACTCTCACATAGCCCACTTAAAGGCAAAATGCTGGGGCGATTTCTGAAGCACTTTGGGCCTAACCCAACTTATTTCTAATGCTACTTCATGCAGAATTCAAGCTTGGGCAAAGGGGGGAGCAATTGTTTGAAGTGTTAGCATCATGTAGTTTAGTTTCTAGAGAGAGAAGCTCCCTCTTCTCTCTAGAATTAGGGATTTATTATGCTTTCCATTTGTACCCACCAAGTATTTGACAAAATGCTTGATTGGATTTTAGAGTAGAATTTTATGCTCTTGACTTGGAAAGGTAACTTAGGAACTCTTGAGTTGCTAATGTCCAAGTGATTGATGATTGGGAGCCATTGACCTTAGATCTCACTAATTGAATTGGTGGAGAACTAGGACTTATGGACTTGGATTGACATAGCTCATTTGACTCTCCTTTATTAGTTAGAGGATGACTTAATGGGGTTGATCCTTGCCAATTCTCATGTTGTGATTAGCAATAAGAATAGAGATCCTTGACCACCAACCCTTGCCAAGGCCTTTTGTTATTTGAATTTCCTTATCATTTACTTTTCATGTCTCTTATTCCAAAAACCCCAAAACATACCTCATAGCCAATAGTAGAGCATTTCATTGCAATCCTCGAGAGATGACCCGGAGTCCAAATACTCCGGTTAATTCTTATTTGGAATTTGTACATGTGACAAAACCATAAAATTTTAATTTGATGTGAGGATTGACTATTGGTTTGGACTATACTAACAACGGAATTATCTTGTGGAATTCCGAACAGGTACTAATTCTAGCTATCAAATTGCTTGCCTAATTGTATAACATGATTAATTGCTTCTTGAATTCTTGATATACATGCTATACTTGTGTTTTACTTGCATTATTATTACTTGTGTTTTCTACTGGGATTGAGGAGGTTTGGACATCGGTAGCAATGGGATCGTATGGCGGTTAGGCTGGTGAAGGCTGTGGGACAGCGGTGAACTAATAGTTAGAAATCCCTTAAGTTAGTTCACCCCCATTTCATAAAGATTTTAAAGTATGGTTTTAATTTTAGTTATGCTTTAAGTTAAATCTTATGATTGATATGAAGCTCTAGGATTGCCTTTGGCGTCTCGGGGTCTTATATCTTACATTACTGGGTACTGTTACCATACTGAGAACTCCGGTTCTCATTCCATACTTTGTTGTTGTTTTTCAGATACAGGTCGCAACCCACCTCGGTAAGTTACTTGATGGTGACAGCGCGGAGAACCTTTATCATGATTTGGAGTCTTTTGGCTATTTTGTTTTAAGTTCTCTCACTTTTGTATTTATATTTGCCTTAGAGGCTTGCTTTGAGAGAGATATTATGTATATGCTGTTTTAACTCGCCAAACTCTGTATGTCTGTATATCACTAGTCGTCCTAAACTCCGCAGGCTGAGGCTAGTTCCTTATGACTATTATATCCTCTTATATACTTATATTTTTTGTTATCTTATATATTTATCTTGTGCTTTAAGTTTGTAGTTTCGTATGAACGTTTTGCGCTTTTGTAACTCTGTTTTTGAGCTTATTTCTTCATCGGGCTTCTAGAATTATTACTTCCTTCTATATATATTAATGTATAAGCCTTAGGATTTTCATGACCTCTGATTAACCTTTGCTTTACGGTATGAGGTAAGACTTAGGGTAATTAGGGTGTTACACTTTCAGCTCATTAATAATTGCTTGCCACCAACAATTATGAAGAATTTCCTAAACACAAGTATTTGGTTTTATGTGAAGGAAGATAGCTAATGATAATGCCTTGTGAGAAGGAGATAGACTGTCATAGCAAACATAATTGCAGATAGGATGTTGTTTTGAAATCTAAGATGATTGAGCTGTTGAAGTGGAGAGTTACATGCAATGAAAGTCATTAAGGTAGCATGATTTTTGTTTTGGTGTTTCGAATCTTCTAAGGATGAGAATATTAGGTTGTGTTGTTGGTAGATTGTTATAGGTGAAGTGGGTTGACTGATTGTATATTTTGTGTGGGATTAAGCTCTACCAAGGGAAGCATGGGTGAGGAATGATATGCATGATCTGTGATGCAAGTTTAAGGCTGAGGATTTGAGAAATTTTGAGAATGAGTATCATGTTTATGTCTATTAGACACAGGTACAAAAATATCATCTAGAATTTGATTTTTGCCTTGGGGAACAAGTTTTCATAAGATCTATATCTGAAAGAGTATGTGCTGAATTTTGAAATGAAAAATATGTTTCGTAAACTTCTACATTCCTTGATATAAACATTTCTCTAGTTTTTAAGTCAAACAAAACTGAACCTTTTGTGCCAATTTTAAAACCCAAGAAAACACATTTTCTTGCTCGTGCATCATCTAGTTTCTTTCTATGAGAAGTGATAGTAGATGCAAATACCAAGCAACCAAATACTCGAAGATGCTTAATTACTGGTAAGTTTTGAAAAATAAGTTGGTAAGGAATTTGATAGTTAATAGAACTACTTGGAATCCAATTAATAACGTGAATAGCATAAGCAGTAGAAAAATTCCAAAGGTATTTAGGAATGTTACTTGGTACATTGGTTGCCATGGAAGAATTAGGAGCAGAAAATTTTTCAGATTGTTGGAATAAAGCAATTAAAGCTTGCTTTTGATCTTCAGAGAACAAGGCATCAAAGCTTTTATTTCCTTCCTTTTATGCAGAAGGTATAGGAGCAATGTTGACATATTTATTCATCTCAGCTAAGAGAGTTGTCACATTATTGATAGTAGTTGATCTAAATTTTTGAGTCTGTCTTGTTTGGTTTCGCTGCATATGAGGAGGAAAACCATGCTTATGATATCATGTGTCCACTAAGTGTCCCATCTTTTCACAATGGGAACACAATTTGATTGAGCCTCTTCCGCCAATTTTACCTCTTCCTCCCCTTTCTCTTGCAAAAGCACGAGCTCTATTACCATTGTTAAAGGAGCTAGGTATATTATTGAGATCATTTACAACTTCTCTGGTTTTTGCTATCTCAGAATGACCAAACTGTTGTTCTTGTTAAAGAAGCAATGAAAAATGGTGTTTACATTAGGTAGAGGTTTCATTAACATAATTTGAGATCTTATAGTTGAGTACATTTCATTTAACCCCCTTACAAATCTGATAGCATGTCCTTGTCTTCTATATTCCCTCATAGTTTCCAATCCACATGTATAAACCATCACATTTACATATCAAAACAGGTCTTAATTCATCCAATTCTGCCCAAATTCCTTTCTATTTTGTGTAATATGAGGTGATGGTCATGTCTTCTTGTTTATTGGCAAAGAGCTCTTCCTCTAATTCAGCAATCCTAAACAGATTACCCTCGTAAAATCTATGTCTTAAATCTTCTCAGAGCTTTTGAGCATCATTACACCACAGTACACTATTAAGTATCTCAAGACTCAAAGAGGCATGTAACCAAGAAAGCATAAAATTATTGCATCTATCCTAAGCATCATATGTAAAATCACTCTAATCTGGTTTGGGGACTGTTCTATCAATGAATCTAATTTTGTTCTTCGATCTTAATGAAATTAACATTGACCTAGCCCAGCTTTGGTAACTCTGAACCGTTAAGGGAGCAGAGGAGAGTGATATACCTGGAGT
Organism: Arachis duranensis; assembly: GCF_000817695.3. Taxonomy (NCBI): domain Eukaryota; kingdom Viridiplantae; phylum Streptophyta; class Magnoliopsida; order Fabales; family Fabaceae; genus Arachis; species Arachis duranensis. The sequence goes on from NC_029774.3 coordinate 43,704,377, forward strand.
TTCATTGGAATAGAGGTAAAAATGGCTTGATGGGTCTTGGAGAGGACTTGTTGTAGATCTTGCAATTTGCATCTGATAGGCTAAAAATTGTGCCATTAGTCGTGCAAAATTTGCATCTCAATTGATGAGAAGCTCAGATTTTCTTGATTATCACCTATCTCTAGATTTACCACGTTACATGGAGTAGCCATTAATGTGTGCTTCACTCAACACAAAAACAGAAAATGCAACTCAATCTGCTTCATACCTCCACGCTCACCACACTATGTAAAAAATCTCAGCCATGAATGTTTGAGATGGGTGAGAGTGTGTGAAGATGATGTGATTAGAAAAGGAAATAGAAAGAAAATGATTAGGGAAGAAGAAAGATATGAACAAAGTTGCACACTCTATTATAGTGGTAAATCTCAACGCAATCAATATATCAAAAAGGTTTATATAGAAGTAAGAGAATGAGTAAAAAAAATGGGTAGACTAACTCTAGTTGGCTAACTCTAGTAAATATACTTGAAGCTAACAACCACTAGTGAAAAATAACACGACTAGTGAAAACAACATGAATGCACACTAACTACCACTATTACACACAAATGCACAACTTGGATTGGTGACAACACTAACAACCATTAACAATAGGAGAAGGTGTGGAGGATGCTTCTAAAGAGGTAGTAGGAGAAGGTATGGAGGATGCTTCTAAAGAGGTAGCAGATCTTTTTATCAAGCATCAAGACCCCAGTGCCAAGTTTGTAACTGATGAGAGAGGATTATGCCAATTCGGAATTTAGACAAAATAGAACTTCTTCCGTTGCAAGTATAGTCCAAACTGGCAATGGATCCTCTCAATCAAAGTTTAAAATAAAGAATTGTCACAATTCAAATGAAATAACCAAGAGTATTTAAACTCCCAGGTCATTCTCCCTAGGAATTGCAATTAAGTGTCATATTATTGGCTATGAGGGAAGTGGGGTTGTGATTGCAAGTGACAAGAAAATTAAAATGCAAGGAAGTAAATAGACATGCAAGGAATTAAAGCTCAAAGCAAGTAAATAAAAAATGGAATTCAAGTGGCAAAAAAGAGGAACTCTAAGCAAGGATTGGGAATTAAGGATTCCTATCATAATCATAGACCACAAACATGATAATTGCTAAGAATTAATCCCAATTAGTCTATCCTAACATCAAGAATAAGTCAAAAGGGCATAATTGATCTCAATCCATAAGTCCTAATCAACTCACTAATTAACTTAGTGAAAGACTAGCATTAGTGGAAACCAAACCAACTAACAATCCTAATCACAATAGCGAATGGACATCTATGACTCAAGGTCACCTAATTATCTAATTCCAACCCAAGAGTGTGAAAAAATATACAAAAATTAGAAGAGACATTTTATCAAATACCTAACATGCATAAAAGGAAAAATGTCATAAATTGCAATAAAAATAAATTTTATAACTACCAATTGCATGAAAATAAAAATAACAACTCAAATGGGCATCAAAGAAACATAAAACATCAAAATTGCATTAAAGAAAATAAAAATTGACAAGAGTATTCATAAACTAAAAATGACAAAATTGAAAAAATGATAAAAGAAATTAAGAAGATCAAAGCAAGAGAGCATGAAAACATAAGTGAAATTACACTAAAACAAAAATTAAATACTGAAATTAAAGAGAAATTAAACTAAGTAACCCTAATTCTAGAGAGAAGGGGGAGCTTCTCTCTCTAGAAACCTACTCTAAAACATGATAAAATCTAAATCTAATTGCTCCCCCCTTCATCCCTCTTCAATTTAGCTTAAAATAGCTTCAGAAATGAGTTGGATTGGACTCTGAAAGCCCAAAAATTGCTGGATTTTTTATTTAAATAAATAAAATAAATGTAATAATTACCAAAATAAATAATTTGAAAATATTTACCAATTTGCGCTCACCAGTCATATCTCGTTTACATTATAAATGAGATAAAATTGTGTGTATCTCGTTTACAGTGTAACGAGATATGACACATCAGCTAAAACGTGGCTATCTCATTTACACTGTAAACGAGATAAGGCTGAACGGTGCCTATAAGTATAAGTCGTTTATAGCCTTTTCCTGGATCCCATTTTGACTTAGTCAAACTCTTTCTCCCCTCTTTTCACCCTTTCCAACCATATTTGAGACCGATACGGTGATGGCACGCTAGGCAGGGAATGACGGAGACATCAACAAACTTAACGAGACGTCGCATTACGCCGGGGCAGCCGATTTCGAGGTTAGTTATGTTTAGTTCGGTTAATCTAAGTATGTGAACATTGTTAGGGTAGTCTTGTTGTGACAAGCACTGAGTAAAATGATAATTAGGGTTTGGACTGTATGATGAATTTAGAATATTTGCTTGTGTAAGATTGGTATGACTTAATTAGGATTTGCTTACCGACATAAGTAATTTAGAGACATCTGTATAGTAGAGACATGGTAGTATGTTCTTAAGTAGTAGTACTTTGTTCTTAAGTAGAGTACAAAAATTTATTATTATCACTTTATAGGTTAATTTTTTTTAAATTTCGCAGAGGCCTCGCCTTCTACTGCCTCGATGAGTCACCCATACACTTCCTCCACCAGACACCATCGTCCCGTATCTGGCTGAGGCTGGATTCGGCGACACGGTGCCCCTCAGGGACTTCACATTTGACAATTTCCTGATTTCAGCACCCGTGGAGCGATCGCGTCCGGAGATGCACACGTTTCATCTCCTGTGGGGTGAGGTCACTATCACCCTGCAGGACGTGGCATACCATCTAGGCCTACGTGCACACGGAAACCCCGTCGAGGGGTGCTTTCGTGACTTTGGTAGGTGGTACGGCATGGAGACGTAGGCCATGGTGGAGCAGCTGCTTGGTGTCACGCCTTCGGTGGCGGCACAGCAGGCTGCGCAGAGGAAGGAGTCGTTCACGCTGAAGCTGGTTTGGTTGTGTGATCGTGTAATAAGTCGTTCACCCAGCAAGTGCGTGACGGCACGGATAGTGGAGAGATTGGAATAAGCCACAGTCACACGTACCATCCGATAGTCGAACACGGAATGAACCTCTCCCCATCCCTCAAACGGCTCTAGCTCCTCCACAACAAACACAGAGGCCCACTTGTCACAATGAGTGACACGCATCTTCGATATCTCTTCTCTGTTCTTCTCAATGGTGGCCAAGAGTTTCTATGAGAATCGGCATCCAGCAGCCAGCTGTGACTACGCCTCTTTGCCCTTCGTCACGAAAAACTTCTGCAATCTCTCGTACGTGATGCTCACAATGGCAGAAATCGGCAAGTAACGGGTGCCCTTCAACACTGCATTGATGCACTCGGACAGATTTGTCGTCATGTGACCAAACTGATGCCCGCTGTCGCAATGTTGTAGCCAAATCACTTTCCTGACATGACTATCCCAGTCAACCATTACCGGGGAGACTACTCTTAACGCATCCATGTACCACTCGTAATCGGCCTTGCTTGGACTATAAGCAGCGTTAATGAGGTATCTCTTGCCTTCGGCTAACTTGAATCGAGTCATAAAATTTGTAGCCATGTGTCTTATGCAGTAAGCATGGTAGGCTCTTGGGGGATGCAAACCACTGTCATCGGAGCTAAGCGCGGCCTTGATAGCCTGAGATCTGTCGGAGATAACCAACAAGCCGTCTTGTGGGGTGACGTGGTGTCTCAGATTAGTTAGGAAGAACGACCATGACTCGGTGTCCTCTGACTCCACAATGGTAAAAGCAATAGGCAGAATGTTGCTATTCCCATCTTGCGCCACCACAATAAGTAACACACCACCATACCTGTCATACAGATGCGTACCATCTATAGAGACAAAGGGCTTGCAATGCTTGAAGGCCTCGACACATGACGGAAAAGACCAAAATACCTTGTCAAACATACTGCAGTCATATACCAGGAGGTGTCTATCGTAGAACAGTTTGACGCATAGGTCACAAATGGTACTAGAAAACAACTCTGCAGTGCCTGAAGCAACTTCAGAACCTTATTGTATGACTCTTCCCAATCTCCATAGATTTGTGCAATTTCCTTCTGCTTGGCCATCCACACCTTTCTATACGATGGTTTGAAGTGATAGCTTGCTTGGACCGCACTTTGCAACACCGGAATGCTTACAGAGGGGTTGGACTGAATCAACGGCAAGATGACCCTACAGATCAGAGTGCTGTCTAACTGACGATGGTCTTGAGACATGGTGAGTGTTAAATGACTGTGCACTCCACCTACCCTCCGAACCTCCCTGAACACAACAAAACAGGATTGCTTCAGCCATGTCGTACACCTACTTAGTATATCATATAGAAGTAATGAAAAGCACAAGTAAACTTAAGCTTACCAGTATCCGAGGTTCTGCCGAAGGGCCACACGGAGGCTCCATTGACACTCATTCTCAACTTGACGACACTGCACATGGTACTTTAACCAGTCTGATTCGATCACCCGATACTCTGCACTCCTCCAAATACTGTAGTTTATCACACCCTGAAGCACTGCCTCTCGGCTTCTAAACTTGTGGCCGACTCGAAACTATACACCGCCGTCTAGGTTGTAATCCTTTTCACTTGTGTCAAGAAATGGAGTCATCTCAAGCATGGCGTCTAGATCCAGACTGTGATAATGAGACAGAACTGCCGAAAGCGCCGGTATTGGAAGAGGTGGAGGCAGGACATGACGGGCCACGATCTGAACATGTGTCTCTGGAGCACACTCATCCTCATGCCCACTATCAGACAAGTCGTTGTCACCACTGTCCGCCACATAATCCTCGTCTGACTCCTCCTCGTCCTCCTCTGCCTCATCCACTGGAACATCGACATGAATGGGTGATGGTGCGAAGGATCGGTCGTCTTGCACATAGGTCGAGTGTACGGAAGTACCACTGCACTGTGCCCCACCTCTGCAGAGAACTCCATTACTTGTTCCACCATGATCCTCCCATGGATGTCAAACATCAATCACACATGCACGTCCCCTAGAAGTCAGAGTAGTCGAAACCGGAAGACTCCGTTATCCATTGGTTCCAGCAACCTATACGCCATCCTTCTAATTTCCATCGCTTTTATACCACCGAGCTTGCTCAATATCAAACTCCTTAAATCGGACAACGTCTCCACACGCTGAGTGCAAAACAATATCGGATCCTCACACTCAAATATCACCCTGTTGTCATCGTTTCTCATACGACAGTTGGGATAAACAAGCACAACTATGTATGGACTATTACTGGCCATTAATGCCTTGTATTTGTGAGAAATATGAGACCCAAAAAGGATAGAAAAAGTTTGTGAAGAATACCAAGAGTTACACATCCTTTTATAGCTGGTGGAATTTTACTCTATGTATCTCGTTTACACTGCAAACGAGATGAACATTGCATGTATCTCGTTTATAGTGTAAATGAGATATATCTCTATCTTGTTTACACTATAAATGATATACATGCAATTTCATCTCTTTTACAGTGTAAACGAGATATGAATGGAAAACGCAAATCAGTAAATATTTTTCAAATTATTTATTTTTGTAATTATTACTTTTATTTTATTTATTTAAATAAAAAATTTGAAAATCGCTGCCAGCGAGTAGCAATTAATGAGGTCACGTGACAGGACTTATGCGTACGCACAGAAGTGTACGTATGCACACTTGGTGATTTTCTTCTTGTGCGTACGCACAAGTGTGTGCATACGCACACCCAAACTCGATGTCCAATATGACAAATTGTATATCATTTTGAAGCTCCGGATGTTAGCTTTCTAATGCCGCTGGAAACGCCTCATTTGGACCTCTATAACTCAAGTTATGATCAATTTAGTACAGAGAAGTCAGGATTGGCAGCTTTCCAAATCTTTCATTTCTTAAATTCTTCCACTTTGCATGCTTTCCTTCCTCACTTCTTCAATCCATATTTGCCTTCAAAACCTTAAATCACTCAACAAACACATCAAGGCATCAAATGGAATTAAAGTGAATAAAATTAACAATTTTAGGTCCTAAAAAGTATGTTTTTACTTTTAAGCACAATTTAGGAAGAAATCATGAAACTATGCTATTTCAATGAATAAATGCAAGAAAAGTCAATGAAATTCACCCAATTAGAGCAAATAAATACCATGAAATGTGGATTCATCAATAATCATTTTGGCCATATTGCTTGGCAATGCTTCAGTAGGTTCAATCAAGATATTCCACTCCATCATAAAATTCACAATTCAATCAACCATCTCAGTTCACAAATACTAAAGCATCTATAGTTTCTTTACAGAAAGCAATCATACAATAATACATCCTCTACCAGCTCCATCATTTCATAATCCTACTGCTTTTTGTAGCTATTCTTTCCATTGTATCTAATCCAAATTGGTATCCTGATACTGGAGCTTCCCACCATATAACTCCAGATTCTTCCACATTCTTACAATCTTCAGAATACACAAGACCAGATTAAGTGCAGATAGAAAATGGATCAGGTTTACCTATTTCCAAAATTGACAGTTTTACGTTGTATGCTATAGATTCTAAAAGATTATTTTTCTTACAAGACTTAATTCACTCACCTGAAATTACTAAGAATCTAATTTCTATTTCTAATTTTGCAAAAGATAATGAGGTTTATTTTCAATTTTATGCCACTTCTTAGTTAAACGTGAGCATACTAATCAAGTGTTGTTGTAGGAATTTAAAGATGATGGTATCTATAGATTTCACAATATAGTTGTTCCTCATATTTTTAATTCAACTAATTCTACACAACCTTGTATCTTTATTAAACCATTAGTTTTTTTAGAATTGTGACATTTAAGACTAGGTCATACCGCTATGAAGACAATATCGTCTATTTTTTTATATTTAATTTTGATGCACTGTCAATGTAAAGTAGTTTTATACATGTATCTAATTATATAATGTCACATTAGTAAAAATAACTACTTTTCACATTGACCACATGAATGGTAATCCAAAAGAATGGATGTGATTGCACGACTGTATAAAACGCTTTACACTGTTAGTTCAACAAAATTAAACTCTTCTTTCCAATTATAACATTACTATTTAGAATAAAGACAAATCATTATAATCTAAAAATATGTAAAAATTGTATGAATGTAAAGAGGTGAATTATATAGTAAAGATGTAAGTTTATAGATTTTTCTTTTAATAGAATGAAAGAGAGATTAATAAAGGTAGGACCCACATTTTGAATAATAATAAAATAATAAAAAATAACTATAAAAGGAATTATTAATAAAGGTAGGACTCACATTTTGAATAATAATAAAATAATAAAAAATAACTATAAAAGAAATTATATTCTCTCTTTATACCACTCCAATCTGTACAGTAGAATGCCCCATGTAAAGATGCACAAGTTGGCTTTTTTTTTGGTAACACCCTAAATTTTTATACTAAAATGGTGTTTTTTCGAAAGCTTATTTTTTGGTGACTAGTTTTAGTTTGATGAGTTGGTTTTGAATCTCGAGATAAAATAAATAATAATATGATATTACTATTATATTATTCTTTTATTTTATATGCTATAATCAAAATAGAGTTTAGATAATAATATTATTAGCGAGTTCGATATCTGTCGATATAAGTAAATGTTAGTATTCTTTGATGAACTTAGATTTGCTAAAACTTCATCATATATCATCTATCCTTATAATCATTATGTTACTAATATTATTTATATTAGTAAATCATATATATTTATCTCTATATGTATTATTATTTGTGTTTTAATACATTTAGGTTTTATAATTATCTGTTTAATATATTTATAACTTAAATCGCTGACTCAGCAATTTAAAACTTTGACACATGGCCCTTAATGACACACGCCCCCTCCTTATTACACCATATAGTATCATCATCTCATTTTCTCTTCTTCTACATTGAACCATGAAAGAAAGAAAAAGAAAGAATTCCAACAACACATATTGATTTCTTGAGTTCTGTAACTTCCATAAAAAATTTAAACCAATTAAAATGTTCGTCTCTTCTTCCTCTTCACGATGACACCACGTTCCATGGAAGGAATCATGAGGTGAAGCTGCTGTCCCTTCAAGCATGGTTCGGCCAAGTGGATGATCAAAGTGGAATAGACGATTTTTTACGTTTTCTTTTTAGATTTCTCAGTCAGAAAACTTTCTTGGTGCTTTAGTGTTGGTGGCTACAACAAGGAGGTAGAGTTTGGTTAAATTATAAATGATTAATTGTGTTGTTGGTGCGTGTTGACTAAAGTGATGATTGATGTTTAAAATCATATGTTTATTTGCTTATATTTTTTATGAAAATTTAGTGTTTTTCAAGCTAAACAATTTGGTTCTAAAGAGATGCTGGAAACCGAACTATTCCAGCCTGAAACAAGGCTGTTTAAAAGCTTTAATCATGTGAAATTTGATGTGGTTTAGTGGCTAGGAAGTTGAATTAACAATTGAAAAAAATCGGTTACCAAAAAAAATTAAAAAATTAGTTAAAAATCAAGTTAAAATGGATGAACTTTGATGATGTTAGTTTGGTTCTTGAAGAACGAGAAACTCTAGAAGCTTTGATTATTCTGATGTCAAAATATAAATAATAAAAAGTTTGGAGTTGAAAGTTAATTAAGTAAAAGTTTGGGAGTTAAAGCAAAATTTTCAAAAGTTAAGTGGTTTAAGTGTAATTTTTAGAAAGTTTGGGAGTCAAAATAAATTTTTAAAAGTACAAAAGCTAAATATTATTAATTGAATTTCAGCTCTAACATATTATAATATTATTATTATTTTATTTAAATAATTATCTTATGAATAAAAATATAACTAAAGAGTGGAAAAAAGACAAATTTTTATAAAAATTTTAGAAAGACAAATCTAAGTTCAGAATTGGATTTCTCTTTCATAAAACATCTGGAAAAAGGTGAGGGAAGAGTGCGAAGATAAATTGTGATGCTAAAAGTAAAGAATTAAAAGAATGATGCCAAAGAAAAGAAAAGAGAAGTAATGACTGTGAAATGATTAATGAAAGTGGAAATTAAGAACTGAGAGTCAATTGAGTGGCTACGGCCATAAGACTTACATAATTAAAGACTGAGTATTTGTTTGGGACTTTAGTACCAAATTGTATGTGGAGACATCCGCATGCTAATACCCTATTTCCTAGACATAGGCCAATCAATGTAATGAAAAGTCAACTAATTGCTACAACCATAAGTCTTATGCAATTTGAGAGTCAATTGATTATCTTCGGTCATAGGACTTGTGTAATTGAATATCTAGAAAGTCATATCTAGGATTCATGCTCGGATAATTTGTCGGAAGTGGCAAGGCAACTGACACATGAGCTTATGGCCTGCATAGGGCTAGACATTCATCATTCTTGGTTGCTGCATCTTTGTTTGCTTGTTTGTGTGTGTTCTTGAATTTTTTTGCTATGTGATATTTTCTGTGTATTCTCTATTTATATATTGCTTGCTAGATTTCTGTCGTGGCACGCTAAGTAATAAAGAATCAATGAACTTAACTTCTAACCCCAACCTTACTAAGGATTCTCCAGTTCTTACTCCCTCTTTCTACCCTATGGATGGAGACGGGAGAACCTTTCCATGATCTACTAGAGGTTTTCGCTTACGAGGACCTTGAACTCATCCGCATGTATATACACCACATCCCTCTAGAAAGAAGGACCAAAAGAAGGACCATATGATTGCTATTGCTTGACGACATCCTGTTTAGTCACATCTGAAGACTTATAGTGTCTTTCCCTCGTACCTTAGAAGGATTAGGCTTATAAAGAGAATTAGGCTAGCCAGGATTCCAATTTAGGAATATTTTGAATAGGTCAGGACCTGGGATGTCATATGTATCTATATGTATATAAATACTATCTAGCTATGCTAGGAGTGTTCTGATTGGATGCGTACGAGATTAACAACACATGACTATAGTCTTGAATCTTATATATTTAGATGGTTGACTATATTACTGACGTTATATGCTTTACTTGTTAGACTTCTATAACTTTGTAATGTATATTTTTGTACTAATGACTTAACGCTTTCAAAATAATTAAAAATTAACCGTAAAACGACGACGTATTAATCATGATTAGACTCATTTAATAAATAATAGATAATAAATAAAAAGACAGGTTAGTAACACTCAGTTTTCGGTATGATATAGAGATACTGAAAATTAGACTGTTACATTCTTTATCCTCTACTACCTACAATGCTTTTTTACAATTAGTTTTCTCTAATATTTGGGACCATCTCCTTTTATTTCACATCTTGATTTTAAATACTATATAACTTTTATTGATGCATACTCTAAATACACTTATCTTTGCTTGTTACATACCAAATCTTAAGTTTTCTTAGCTTTTCAACAGTTCAAATTATACAAGGAGAACCTTGCCAACCATAAGATTAAAGAATTTCAATCTGATAATGGAAGGGAGTACATATCAAATCAATTTAAGTCTTGTCTTGCTCAAGTAGGTATTGTGTAAAGATTTTTTTTTTGTTCCTATATAATAGAATGGAGTAGTAGAAAGAAAACATAGACACCTCATACAAATGAGTATTGCCATGTTATCTATTGCCTCCATAACTCTTACTTTTTGAGATGAATCTGTTTTAACAACTACTTTTATAATAAGTAGAATTTCCCCTCCTGTTCTTGGTAATAAATCTCCATGTGAGGTTTTATTTAGCACCAAACCTAACTACACCTCTTTTAGAGTATTTGGTAGTACTTGGTATCCCTTACTTAGACCTTATAGTGATAATAAACTAGATGTTAGGTCTAAAAAGTGTATTTTATGGGCTATTCTACTAGTTCTAAGGGTTATAAATGTCTTTCTCCTTGTAGTAAAGTTTATGTTGTGTTTGAAGAATATTCTTTTCCTTATAAAGAGTTATTTCTTAAATCCAAGTCTACTAACAACAATCACACACAACCTGATATACCTACTATAGGTTTTTTACTATGTAAGAAATCCCATCAGCAAAACTTTTCTGAGAGTGTTACTACTAAATCTAATAACTTAGACCTTAAGCTGAGAATTTCACTCATAATGACAAGAATACTAATCCTCAAATACATCACTTTAATAATAAGGATCATCCTAATGGTGTTGTTCCTATCACTAGGATTAAAATATGCCTCTTTTTTACAAATCCATCTAATTTAGATCCTCCGCCCTTTGCTGACTCTATTACTAATAATCAAACTAATGCCTCTCTAGAAGGTAATAGGCACCCTATGTTAAGTAGGTCATCAATACTAGAGTTCTAAATACCGTTGTTAACACTACTAATAATTTAGAAGAAGTACCAAAATTTATCGTTGTTGCTTTGCTTATTCTTCATTGGAAACAAGCAATGCAAGAAGAGTTCAAAACCTTGATGAGAACTTATTACACCTGGACCTTGGTTCCTAGACATGGAAATGCTAAAATAATATGGTGGAAATGGGTTTTTATAATCAAAAGACTAGTTGATGGTTCTATACAAGAACATAAAGCTAGATTGGCAGAAATGATTTAGAAACTTAATAATACCTTTACTTTGAAAGATCATAGTGTTTTGTCTTATTTCTTGGTATAGAGGTGCAAAGGATCATCTCTCACAAAAACAAAGTATATTAAGGATTTGTTGTCCAAGCTTGGCATGAGTAAGGCTAGTCCTATGCCTACTTCTATGATATCTTCACTGCAAATTACTCTCTACTGGGTCAAAGAAATTTGATGATCCTAAGTTCTTTTGATTAGTTGTTGGAACCCTTCAATATGTTACTATCACTAGACCGGATTTAAGTTTTATAGTGAGAAAGGTTAGCTAATTCATATATGATCCTCTTCTTTCTCGTTGGAAAGCTAGGAAGAGAATCTTGGGGTATCTCCAATGAATGAAAGATCATAGTCACATCATGTATAATGCTCAGATTTCAGATTATATGACTTTACTGATGCAGATTGGGCATCCGATCTTGAAGATAGGAAGGTCAGTTTTGGGCTCTTGTGTTTATTTAGACATTAACTTAATTTTTTGGTCTTGTAGAAAATAAATTACTATCTCAAGGTCTTCTACAGAAGTAGAATTTGAAATTTAACTGCTTGTAATGCTGAGATTGTTTGGATTAAGAATCTGCTCGCTGAGTTGGATATCAAGGCTCCATCAATTTATTGTGACAATTTGAGCACAGTTCTTCTTACAGCCAATCCTGTTCTTCATGATAAAATAAAACACTTTTAATTAGGCATTCAAATAATTAGAAAAAAGGTGAAAAATAATAATCAGTAAGTGATTCATATTCCTGAAATAGAACAAATTGTAGATATACTCACTAAGCCTTTGTCTAACACCATTTTCTTTGAGAGATTAAAATTTAAGCTCAGAGTTATGCCAAGACCCAACTTGAGCTTGAGATCAAGGTCAAGATAAAAAAAACTGGTCAGCAATTAGTTAATTATTGAAGTAGTTATGTTAGTAGGTGCTTTAGAGTTGGATAAGTCAGTAGCATATGTGTATAAATAGCTCTCTATCCTCACTCTCAATCACTTAGAGTTGTAATCACTTCTTTTGTATCAACGTCATTCTATATTCAATAAGAGCTGAATACTTGAATAGCTTTCTGTTCAACTAACTACTCTAGTTGTACTTCTTCTGTAGAATTCATAAATTTTGCATCTGTTATATATTGTTCTTCGTTTTCTTCTAATTCAAGCAATCTGACCTTGGAATTCTAGAAAATCTACTTATATAAACCAATTTAATGAAATCTCCTTTTCATATCCATATTTAAATTTCTTTTTCCCTAATAATACCAAAGAAATCACAAATTTGAGAAAGAAACCCCACCACTTGTGCCAGAAAAGACACCTTATCATCACATCGCTCCTCAATCCTCGTTCAACAAGAAAAAAGATTATAATTATAATAAAGTGCTTGCATGCATGCCTCGTTTTGGCATAATTCCATGCTAATGAAAAAGTACCCTTTCCGACTTGTTTAACTTTTTTATCCATTTGCTTCACATCTACCTTGGTTATTAAAGTAATTAAACTAAAAAGTAATTAAAAGTGTATTAATTATCTTCCGGCAACGTATGATTGGAAGACAAAACAAAGTTCCTCATTTGCTATAAATCACATCTTTTATATATAAGCTGGGATATGTTAGACTATTTATAATAAGTTATTCTTTCCATTTTGAATATTTATCTCAAAAGTCAAAACAAGAAACACATATTAAAAAAATAATAAACATGTTGCATATCCTAATAATATATAACATGTATATATATAAATTGATGACTTATCACCTAATGAATACATATTTTCAAATTTGCTTTTATATATATATAGAAGTATGTTTTTTTTTCTACATCTATCATCTATATATGCCAAAATTTAAAATAAAAATAGATATTAATAAAATATAGGATAAAGTATTAAATTGGTTCCTACATTCAGGCATAATCTTATTTTGGTCTTTAAGGTTTAAAGTGTTCTATTTGAATCCAAAAAAGTTTTATTTAATTTCAATATAGTCCCACCATGAGGTCAAAGTTAAATAATTAATGGAATGTCCTACATGACAGCAGTACAAAAATAAAGTTGATAATCTGGAGAACATGTACAAACTCCAAAGGCACAAAATCAACCGTGGATACATCAATATATTTATTTATCATTTTTCTTACAATTTAAATGAAATACTTTCTATAGAACTAAGAAGAATGATAGATAAATGTATTGATTCATTTAAGGTTAATTTTGTGCCTTTGGAGCTTGTACTTATTCTCCAGATTATCGACATTTTTCTTAAACTGAGATCACGTAGGACATTTTATTAATTATTTAACTTTGGGCTCACGGTAAGACTACATTGAACCTAAGTAAAATTTTTTTGAATTTAAATAAGACACTTTAAACCTTAAAGACTAACCTAAAAACTAATTTAATATTTTATCCTAAAATATAAGAAAGGTTAAATTAAACATCCAAAATATACAAATAGAGCCTAAAAACAATTGATTGAAATTTAAGTGGCATGTCTGGGGTAGTTATACATAGCAACACCCAACGCTTTTTGCAACAAATAGTCAAATGGTGAAAATTTTGAAAAAGAAAAAAGAAAAGTTTCGTTGGGTTGGGTTTTGATGTTTTGACAAAGTGCACCCCGCCCCGTAAAGCATGGATTAGTGTTGTTTTGTTGGAAAGGATTGCGAGTTTCAATCATTGCATCCACGCTGCTCCAATGATTCAGGGTAACTATATAACTTGTAGTCTTGTACGAATACGAGTTTCTAAATTCTATAATCTATAGTACTTGTTTAATTTGTCGTATCAACACGTGCTCCTTTATTCCCTTTAAGTTTTGTTCCTACCGGTAGTTGAGAAAATTAAAATAATGAAAACGGAGAAAGAGCAAGAACAACTTGGATTAGATTAGGATTAGCTTAGCTTACACACACACATATGAAGACAAACTAAGAGATTGTCTTTTTAAATAGTGAGATAATCATTCTTTGTTCAATTTTGTTTAGATTCTGTGTTTGAAGTAAAAATACATAAATGGAAACAAATATTTTTATTTTTATTTTTAGAAAAATTCTATTTTTAGAATTTGAAAAAATTATATCTTTATCCATCTTTACAATTAAACAAGTGTCTACGTCTAGTGTATATATTTCTCTCTTTCAAAAACAATATCTAAATAAAGATAAATTATTTGAGAAGATGACAAAAAGACATGCATTGACGTTAACTACTTGTTGAACAATCTAGAATTGTTAAGTGTCGACCTTGCTATAGGGTTGAGATGAGGAACAAAAAAAAACTTAAATTAGTATAATTCTAATAGTAATTCATATTTGGTGGGTACACCTGAAAAAAAAATATTGATAGAAATAAATTTAATTTTAATGTGTATCAACAATATAAAGTGTTTTTCAAATACGCTCAATCATTATATATTATTATATCAACAAAAATAGTTATTTTCAGAACCACAACGTGAATAATCATTAAAAAAAAATATATGTAATTAAGTGACTACAAAAATAATTTCCGTGCACCAAAATGAACTTAATACAAAACATGTCTAAATAAAAAATTTAGAATTGTGAACTAGTTCTCCCAGATTCGTTCACATAAATAGTTTCTGTTCTTATATACGCAGTTTAATTTGCTGTTTGATAATATACGGCACACACATGAATCATATGGTCCATGATTGAACCAATATTTTATGGGGCTAATATAATATTCATCCGTATAGATAACAATTGGCGTCAAATAGATTTTAATTGACAACACAATTCGTCAACACATCTGTCATTAATGTACGAAAAGATGTATTAGTTTATGTTTTTTTTTTTCTAAAAAAGTCTATTGCCAATAAGTGTCTTAAAAACATTAATTAACAATATTATGCAAAAATAGTTTTGATAAAAAATGCAGGTTAATTTTTAATTCTTTTTATATATCAAATATATTGAAAAAATTAAAATTGTTCTAAGATACACTTTAGCAAAATTCTTTAAATTAAAAAATCCGATTTTCGATGGCTAATGTAAGAAGAGAGCGGCTGATTGGTGAGTGTTTCTTTTTTTTCCATTACTTTTCAGGTACATTTCAGTATATTTCACCCAAAGGCAAAGAAAAGATGCAATCAAGCGTTTGAAAAGTTCAGGTAATTAAGTTAAAAAAAGGAGAAAATAATAAAATATAGAGATCACTTAGAACATAAGTTAGGATTTAAAACTCTCGTGTCCTAGACTGCACCCAGTAGTGTCCCTTAGTCAAAGTACATAAACACACTTCGTGTCCTTAATTAACAAGCACTGGAATTTTAAAATGCATATGAAAAACATTTTTTTTTACTTTCCCTTTCTGTTAAACGGCTGAAAAATGAACTAACTTATGTATGCATCTTTCAACTTTGATTTGATTCTTATTAAGTTTCTCAATTCTTGAATTTTCTATAATAATAAGAATAATAATAATTTTGTCATGTTGTTTGTTTTAAACTCGTTCTACTTTTATGTTAAAATTTTTTATTTTAAACTCGTTTTACTTTTGGGTTCTGAAATAGGTCTCTAATTTTTATTTATGTGAAAATAAGAACTACTGTTAAGCTAA